>NC_092380.1:4631211-4762996 GCF_030028105.1 Mobula birostris
GGTCTCCCACTTCCATCAAACACCCTGGAAGTGACACCCACTCCCACACCTGATCCAGAAACTCAAAGTTCAAAATAAGTTCATGGCTATCATCCAGCGGCACTTGCATCCACAGTGATGAAGTGTTTTGAGAGGTTGGTGATGAGACATAGCAACTCCTGCCCAAGAAGCGACTTGGATCCGCTTCAGTTTGCCCGCCAGAGCAACAGGTCAACAGCAGCTGACACTTCATTGGCTCTTCACTCAACTCTGAAACAACTGGAGAGCAAAGACGCACACGCCAAGAGGCTCCTCATTGACAACAGCTCCGCATTCAGCACCATCATCCCGTCAAAATAGATCAATAAGCTCCAAAACCTTGGTCTCAAAGACCTCCTTGCACAGGTGGATCCTTGATCTTCTTGCTTGCGGACACCGGTCAATTCGGATTGGCAACAACGTCCCCTGCATGATCTCCATCAGCAGAGGTGCCCCACAGGGCCCCGCTCTGCTCGCTGCGCAGTTATGACCGCGAGGCTAAGCAGAGCTCCAACGCCAAGTTCAAGTTTGCTGAAGACACCACTGCTGTAGGCCGAATTAAAGGTGGTGACGCATCAGCATATACGAGGGAGATGGAAAATCTGGCTGAGTGGTACCACAACGACAGCCTCTCACTCAATGTCAGCAAGACCAAGGAGCTGATCATGGACTTCAGAAAGCAGAAACCAGAGATCCATCAGCCTGTCCTCACTGGAGGATCAGAAATGGAGAGGGTCAATAACTTTAAATTCCTTATTATTTTAGAGGAGCTGTTCTGGGCCCAGGATGTGAGTGCAATTACAAAAAAAAAGCACAGCACAGCCTCTACTTCCTTTGGAGTTTGCATGACATCTAAAACTCTGACAGACTTCCATAATATATTGACTGGCAGCATCAGAGACTGGTATGGAAATGCCGATGCCCTTGAATGAAAAATCCTACAAAAAAAATTGTGGATCAGACCCAGTCCATCATGGGTAAAGCCCTCCCCACCACTGAGCATGGCTCCACAAAATGCTGTTTCAGGAAAGCAGCATCCACCATCAATGATCCCCACCACCCAGGCCATGCTCTCTTCTCGCTGCTGCCATCAGGAAGAAGGTACAGGAGCCTCAGGATTCTCACCACCAGGTTCAGCCACTGTTACTCCCATCCAACCATCAGGATCCTGAACCAGAGGCTCCTGAACTTCACTAACTTCACTCGGCCCATCATTGAAGTGTTCCCATAACCTATGGAGTCACTTTCAAGGACCCTTCATCTTATGTTCTCGAAATTTATTGTTTATTTATTTATTATTATTATTTCTTTCTTTTTACTGTATATTTGCACAGTTTGTTCTCTTCTTCACACTGGTTTAGAAACATAGAAACATAGAAAATAGGTGCAGGAGTAGGCCATTCGGCCCTTCGGGCCTGCACCGCCATTTATTATGATCATGGCTGATCATCTAACTCAGAACCCCGCCCCAGCCTTCCCTCCATACCCCCTGATCCCTTTAGCCACAAGGGCCATATCTAACTCCCTCTTAAATATAGCCAATGAACTGTCCTCAACTGTTTCCTGTGGCAGAGAATTCCACAGATTCACCACTTTCTGTGTGAAGAAGTTTTTCCTAATCTCGGTCCTAAAAGGCTTCCCCTTTATCCTCAAACTGTGATCCCTCGTTCTGGACTTCCCCAACATCGGGAACAATCTTCCTGCATCTAGCCTGTCCAATCCTTTTAGGATTTTATACGTTTCAATCAGTTCCCCCCTCAATCTTCTAAAATCCAACGAGTATAAGCCTAGTTCATCCAGTCTTTCATCATATGAAAGTCCTGCCATCCCAGGAATCAATCTGGTGAACCTTCTCTGTACTCCCTCTATGGCAAGGATGTCTTTCCTCAGATTAGGGGACCAAAACTGTACACAATACTCCAGGTGTGGTCTCACCAAGGCCTTGTACAACTGCAGTAGTACCTCTCTGCTCCTGTACTCGAATCCTCTTGCTATAAATGCCAGCATACCATTCGCCTTTTTCACCGCCTGCTGTACCTGCATGCCCACTTTCAATGACTGGTGTATAATGACACCCAGGTCTCATTGCACCTCCTCTTTTCCTAATCGGCTACCATTCAGATAATAATCTGTTTTAATGCCCAGTTGGTGTGGCCTTTCTTTAATGTTATATTAGTCATTATTGTATGGATTTATTGAGTATGCCCACAAGAAAATGCAGCTCAGGGTTGTAAATGGTGGCATGTATGACCATCGGGAATAGATTTACTTGGAACTTTGAAAGTGCATATCTGTCACCATTTCCAACCCTGAGATTCATTTTGTTGTGGGCATGCTTAGTAAATACAAGGAAACACAATAGACTTGATGAAAAACTACACACAAAGATAGACAAACAACCAATGTGCAAAACAAGACAAACTGTGTAAATATTTTAAAAAAACCCTCCAAATAAATAATAAATAATATTGAGAACATGAGTTGTAGAGTCCTTGAATGTGAGTCCATTGGTTGTGGCATCACAAACACGAGAAAATCAGCGGATGCTGGAAATCCAAGCAACACACGCAAAATGCTGGAGGAACAGTCGAAGTTTTGGGCTGAGACCCTTTATCAGGCCACTGTGTGTGTTCCTTAGGTTGTGGAATCAGTTTAGAGTTGAGGCGAGTGAAGTTATCAACACTGGTTCAGGAGCCTGATGGTTGAAGGATAACAACTGTTCCTGAAACTGGCAGTGTGGGACCTAAGACTCCTGTCCCTCCTTCCTGGTGACAGCAGCTTGACGATGGATGCTGCTTTCTTTTGGCAGTATAAATGTGCAGATGTGCTCAATTCCCCTTTAAGAAGCTGCAATGAAAGGACTGACTCCCAATCCTCTTGGAAGCCTGTTGTAGATTGAACAAAGACCATATATTTACTCTGTACTGTATAGTGTCTACATGCCCAGGCTGTCCTGTCAAAGTATCTTTGACGTGCAGCCACTGACAAAATGATGCATGAAACACGGAGGCCAATCTGCACCCAGCAAGCCTCCACCAGCTTCATTATGTTGGTGGCATCCGGCCAGATTTTTAACATCGAGTCCTTGGAGTGGGATTTAAACCCACAGACTCCGAGGTGAGATAATTACCTCCAGCAACCCTTGCATTTTTATGGCACCATTTGTTAAGAAGTCTTAGAACATCCCAAAGTACTTCAAAGCCAATTAAGTACTTTTAGCTGCAAGTCTCCTGTACCTCCATCCCAGTGGCAGCTGTGAGAAGAGAACATGGCCTGGATGCGGGGGTCCTCGATGATGGATGCTGCTTTATTGGGAGGGAGGGAGGGAGGGAGAGACAGAGACAGAGAGAGAGAGAGAAACAGGCAGAATGACAGAGAGAGAGACAGAGAGGCTGACAGAGAGAGAGAGAGAGAGAGAGAGAGAAATTTCAGAGGCAGAGAGAGAGAAACACACAGAATGACAGAGAGAGACAGAAAGGGAGACTGACAGAGAGAGAGAGTGAGGGAGACAGAAACAGAGAGAGTGAGAGAGATAGACAGAGTGACAGAGAGACAAAGAGAGAGAGAGACTGACAGACTGACACACAGACAGAGAGACAGAGAAAGACAGAGAGAGAAAGAGATAGAGAGACAGAGACAGAGATAAGCAGAGATAGGTTGATGGAAAGAGAGATTAGTATTTCTCTCTCTTTTACTCACACACATACACACACACACATACACATGCACACACACACACACACACACACACACACACACACACACACACATACACACCCCATCCCTCACCCTAATCCCTTTCTCTCTCAGAAACCTCTTGCTTAGGTGAAAGTACGGTTGGCACAAGATACACCAGGCTAACCTTGCCTACAGTAACATAAGACGTCATCAAGCTAACTTTGGTACTGAAGCACACGACAAGGTGTCAGGATGGGAAACATAAAGTTGGAAAGAGAGGGATAGATGTGCAGAGAGGGGTTTTCACAGCCAATGGAAATCCATGATGGAGAGGACTAGCAGTGGGGGTTGCAGACATCACAGAGGGCTGGTGGAGGTACAGAAGTGGGGAGGAAGTGTGGAAAGATCTGGAAACAAGGATGATAATCTTAACATTGAGGCATTAGTTAGTCACAGGTTATGCTGCGTCAGCGAGTACAGGGCTGATGGGTGAATGGAACCTGGCACAGACTGGGGCACATCCAGCAAAGTTGAGGATGAGAGTTGAATAAAGCATGGAGTGAGGGAGGCCCAGAGTGCATTAATTCCATGCCGCAGCAGAATAAAACAATCAAAGATTAAGAAATAAACGGACTGAAACATTTTCTGTGTGTTTTGCTCCTCTCGTTTTGAGTGAATTATTGTCCAGCTTTTGAACGGTCGGCATGGTTATTACTGAGCTAATCACATGACGTACTTCTCCTATTCTGATTGGACGGTTTGGTGCTGGACACAAAATCTGCTGCAGTCACAAGGTGCTCCTCCGAGCTTTCAACTGGCTGGCTAAACTATCGATTGAAATCTTATGTTTAAATAAATACCAGCAGGTTGGTCTAACCTGTGGTCCGTAGAAAGGCTTGTAAACACATCTTGCAGCAAAGGCCCCCAGGATACTCATAAAGGCCCTTACAGTCTTCCAAAGTATTTGATAAATAATTTTCTGTCCTTGACTGGCTGACTTGGGTAAAGGTCCTTGCAGATTTATGAAGTGCTCTAGACTTATTTCCAGGTACTGTCTGAGGAACATGAGGATGATCTGCAGCGAAGCACACCTTGACGGCAGTACTGATGCAGTCATGTAGTGCAGCAGCACTGCAGCAACGCGGAGACACTGCCTCATTGAAATGCCACTCAGCTGCCGGGATCATTACAACATCATTACTCAGGTCGCCTGTGGACGTTGCCGTGCCTCGAAGACTGCAGCTGTAGCAGATCGCCAGATCAGCTCAGCATCCTGCCCTTTGGGCTTTCCTGTCGAAATACAACGCTCCATCTGCTCGCTTTAAACCCTTGACTCCAAGTGCAACACTGCCAGCAAGGAAAATGACCCCCCCCCCCACCTTTCCCAACTGAACATCCTGTGTTCACCCTTTTATTTTCTGCCCCCCCCGCCCCCACCTCCACCTTTCTGACTGGATGACCTGGGCTTTTATTGAGATGCAGCACAGAGTAGGCCTTCCAGCCTTTTGAGCTGTTCTGCCTAATAATCCCCCGATTTAACCCTAGCCTAATCACGGGACAATTTACAATGACCAATTCACCCCCCATCTGCTACGTCTTTAGACTGTGGGAGGAAACCGGAGCACCCGGAGGAAACCCACACAGTTCGGGGAGAACATACGAACTCCTTACAGCCCGTGGCGGGAATTGAATCCCGGTTAGCATTGTGCTAACCACTATGCTACCATGCTCTGGAATCCATGCTCACCCATTCATTTCTCCCCCTCCCTCCTTTTACCCCTTTCGTGTTCCTTTCTCTACCTCTCTTCCTCTTCTCTCTTTCTCTCTCTGTCTGCACCTCGCCGCCTCAGAAAAGCAGTCAGTATAATCAAAGACCCCCCACCCACCTTAGACGTTCTCTCTTCTCCCCTCTCCCATCGGGCAGAAGATACAAAAGCCTGGATTCACGTAACAACAGGCTCATGGACAGCTACTACCCACTGCTATCAGACCCATAAGACTTTTGCACGGTACTGTAGTAATTTTATGTATTGCACTGTTCTGCCGCTGCAAAAAAGACATATTTCATGACATATGTGAGTGATGATAAACTTTAATTCTGATATGGGTCTCTATTGTGGACAGAGAGTGGGAATGGGACAGGGAGAGAGGAATCATGGTTGGGAAAAGGGGAAGGGAGAGGGGAGGGAGCAGGAAGCACCAGAGGGACATTCTGTAATGACCAATAAACCAATTGTTTGGAATCAAATGACCTTGCCCGGTGTCTCAGGGCTGGGGGTGTCTGCACCCACACCACCCCCTGCCCCTGGCACTCCTTCTCTGCCACCTGTTCCTCACCCCTCCCACAGCACTCCACCCTCACCATTCCCAATATCCTTTGCTCCCGCCAGATTTACTAACTCGCTCTCTGCTCCATGTTGACAAATACAGTAGTGTGCAAAAGTTTTAGGTGCCCCAGCTATTATAAGTTGTGCAAAAAGAGGCAAAAACTGTGAGGTAGAGTTCATGGACCGTTCAGAAATCTGATGGTGGAAGGGAAGAAGCTGTTCCTAAAACACTGAGTGTGTGCTTTTCGGCTCCTGTACCTCCTCCCTGACGGTGGTAATGAGAAGAGGGCATATCGTGGGCATTGGTGAGGGAGTATCCAAAATCTGAAATAAAGGCAAACAACATGTGGGAAATAGTCGATAGGTCAGGCAGCCTCTGTGGAGAGAGAAACAAAGACTGGAACTGGGTATTTTCTGGTTTTATTTCCATGACGATGAGCTAATGAGAGAAGACACAAACGAAACGTAGAAACGCTGTGAAATGCAGAGCTGTGGGAAGTGCCCAGCCGAACGTGTCAGTGAAGAGAGAAAGCCTGAACATGATAACCGACTGCAAACCAGCCACAATATAAATCAGAACTTGAAGAATCTAAAACAGTGTGGGCCTATTTCTGGAACTAATAGCCTGTGTTTAAAGGAAAGCTGAAGGTCGGTATACCCAAACGTAGCTTGGTCACCTTTAGAATCTGAGTTATAAACAAATGTAAAGATCTTTAGGTTACTTAAGGTTGTCATAGCCTGGGTAGTAATGGGGATAAGCTCCCACTACCAACTAAATGCTCCCAATGGTGTGCGTCTCAGATAGCCTCTGACAACCAAGTCCGACTCCTGGCCTTCATGTGTGGCTTAGCTACTAAGCCTGGAGGAACCGTTTCTACTGACAGGAGAAGGGCAAAGGTGGGTTACTGGTCCCTTAAAACCAATTGTTTCAGGCAGATAGGGCTCATCAGCTGTGGTTGGCAGCTCATCTCGGAGAAGGAAAGCTCTGATCTCAAATCTCTGTTGCCTTGCCGCTGTACCCACTCATGGGGAAGGCTTCCTGACTAAACTCCGAAGCAAAATCCAGAGCTGGAGTCCCTAAGGCAGTCCCACGTAAAGTTCAACATAAATTGGTTTATTGATCATTACAGAATGTCTCTCTGGTGCTTCCTGCTCCCTCCCCTCTCCCTTCCCCTTTTCCCAACCATGATTCCCCTCTCCCTGCCCCCTTCCCACTCCCAGTCCACAATAGAGACCCATATCAGAATCAGGTTTATCATCACTCACATATGTCGTGAAATATGTCTTTTTTTGCAGTGCAATACATAAAATTACTACAGTACCGTGCAAAAGTCTTATGAGTTCATTTCCCAAGTACAGCCTCCTTGTAGGCCTGTTTACATATTGTGTCAGGAAACCTTCCTGAAAACACTTAACAAACTCCACCCCATCTAAACTCCTCACCAATGAATATTGGGGGAATTAAATTCTCCCACCACGACAACCCTGTTTTTATTGAGGTAAAGGCAGAGGCAGGTTCGATTTTGTCATTTAAGAAAATTGGATAGGTATATGGACAGGAAAGGAATGGAGGGTTATGGGCTGAGTGCAGGTAGATGGGACTAGGTGAGAGTAAGCATTCAGCATGGACTAGAAGGGCCAAGATGGCCTGTTTCCGTGCTGTAATTGTTATATGGGTCTGATTACAGCGGGTAGTAGCTGTCCATGAGCCTGTTGTTATGTGAATCCAGGCTTTTGTATCTTCTGCCCAATGGGAGAGGGGAGAAGAGAGAATGTCTAAAGTGGGTGGGGGTCTTTTCTGAGGCAGTGAGGTGCAGACAGAGAGAGAAGGAAAGAAGAGGAAGAGAGGTAGAGAAAGGAACATGAAAGGGGTAAAAGGAGGGAGGGGGAGAAATGAACGGGTGAGCATGGATTCCAGAGCATGATAGCATAGTGGTTAGCACAACGCTAACCAGGATTCAATTCCCGCCACGGGCTGTAAGGAGTTCGTATGTTCTCCCCGAACTGTCTGGGGTTTCCTCCGGGTTCTCTGGTTTCCTCCCACCGGCACTCCTTCCCTGCCACCTGTCCCACACCCCTCTCTCAGCACTCCACCCTCGCCATTCCCAATATCCTTTGCTCCTGCCAGATTTACCAACTCGCTCTCTGCTCCACGTTGACAAATACAGTAGTGTGTGTAGCCCCCCCCCGGCCACCCTCAGGGTCGTTCGGCTCGCTGTTGTCTAGGGAAACAGCCCTTGGCCCCGCCAAACTGGGTAATTAGTTTGTGTGGATGCTGTGTGATGTACCCCACCCCGCCCAAGTAACAGACAATACACCAGATACGATTAAATGAATTACAGTTTATAGATATTACTGAAACTATATAATTAATAGAGAATAAAATATAAAAGGAAAATAAAAAGTGCCACACTTATCAAAGTACAATCGCTTCGTGCACAAAACAATTGGAGCTCAGGACCCTTCTTCTTCACGCCGCGACCCCTCGGACCACCTCGACCGGCCGCCTGGGACCAACAACGGTGGTCGACCAGACGCTCCACACGAGTCCGTCTCCGTCTCCTCTCCTCGCCGAACGCCCTCCTTGGGGTCCGACCCCGTTAGCGGACATCACAGCACCTGGTCCATCCTCTGTCCTTCTCTCCCGCCTTCTGCCTCAAAACCCCGCGCATACAAATTTTCCAGATACACCAAAGTCATAACAACTATCCCAATTGATTCGTAATATCCTCTTATCACCCCCAACCCACAACAAGCTGCTAACGCAAAACTTTCTCAGCGTTTAACATAACAAAGAAGCATTCCCAAGTATAACATAACAAAGAAGCCATTTTAATTAGCCTACATAATAACATAAAAGATGAAACCCCCTTACATGTGCAAAAGTCTTGGTGCCCCAGCTATTAATAAGTTGTGCAAAAAGAGGAAAAAACTGTGAGGTAGAGCTCATGATTGATTTGTTTAAGCCACTGTACAAGTCAATGTTACAAACTCTCTCCGCAGATCAGCACTCTCAGAGGTGGCATCTTTCAGCCAAAGTGTTGGAATCAGTGCTCCTCTGTCTCGGATGGACGTAGAAGTTCCCATGGACACAATTTCCAATCAGAACAGGGGAGATCTCTGCAGTTTCTTCCTGAATTTATAGCGTTATTGTATTTTATTTATTTATTTTCACCTACAGCATGGAATTGGCCCTTCCAGCCCTTCAAGCCACATCGTCCAGCAAACCCCGATTTAAAGAAAGCCTAATATTGGGACATATATCCCACTGCCTTGTGGGTATCTTCGGGAGAAGAGAAGGCTGAGGAGCAAACCCTACACAAATCCGGAGTGGAGCCCCTAAGGCAGTTGGATGACGTATCACGTCACCTCCCGGCAGCTCCTGCAGCCAAGCTGATGCCTAATGCACTGCTTCGCATTCCTTTGGACCACATCCGCGAGGCCGAGAGGGGGATCTTGATGTCTGGGCAGCCCAGGATCTCCATATTCATCGCCCAGGTCTGCACCCCGGAACTGGGCGCATCCATTGTCTACTCAGACAGATGGAGCCATTGTTATTACCATTATTAATATTGGGACAGAGAGTGATAGAGAAGAACAGCACAGAAACAGGCCTTTTAACCCATCCTGTCCATGACGAGCCATTTAACCTGCCTACTCCCATCGGCCTGCACTGGGACCATACCCCTACCATCCATGTACCTATCCAAGCTTCTCTTAAACATTGAAATCGAGCTCCCATCCACTTGTGCTGGCAGCTCAATCCACACTCCCATGACCCTCTGAGTGAAGAAGTCTCCCATCATGCTCCCCTCAAAATTTTCACCTTTCGCCCTTAACCTATGACCTAGAGTTGAAGTCCAACCCAACCTCAGTGGAAAAAGCCTGCTTGCATTTACTCTATCTATACCCTTCATAATTTTGTCTATCTCTATCAATTCTCCTCTCAATCTTCTACATTCCAAGGAATAAAGTCCTAACCTATTCTATCTTTCCTCAGGTCCTCCAGATCCGGCAACATCCTTGTAAATGTTCTCTCTACTCTTTCAACCTTATTTACATCTGTACAACTTTCAATGGCCAATTAACCTACTAACCTATTCACCTTTGGACAGTGGAAAGAAGCTTAAGGACCCAGAGATAACCCACCCATTCCAAGGGTAGAATGTGTAGACTCCATTTTTAACCCTTAAACAACAGCAAAATCGATGGCCACCTATATTGAGATTTTGCAGTAAATCATAATCAGAATCAGGTTTAATATCACCAGCGCATGTTGTGAAATTTGTTAACTTAGCAGCAGCAGTACAACGCAATAGGAAAGGAAAGGTACGTTGCCTCCGGAGTTTCTCCGGTTAGCGGACGATTTCCCTGCACACCTCTCTGACGTAGTGGGGAACCGCGTACGAGGCAAGTTACAGCAGTGGTTTGCCATTGCCTACTGCCGGGTGAGTTTCCAAAGAGATCACCAGCTCGTAACCCAGCACGGACGGAGAGTGTGCAGGGGAGCCGGCTGGATTCGAACTCGGGACCTCTCGTCCCGAAGTCCGATGCTGATGCCGCTATGCCACCATGATAAATATAGAAAAGAAACTGAATGACAGTTCGTATATATATGTATACTGAATAGTTAAATTAAGGTAAGTACTGCAAAAACAGAACTGTAAAAAAAGTAGTGAGGTAGTGTCCATTCAGAAAATGGATAGCAGAGGGGAAGAAGCTGTTCCTGAATCGCTGAGTGTGTGCCTTCAGGCTTCTGTACCTCCTTCCTGATGGTAGCAATGATTAGAGGACATGATGATAAAAACCACTTTTCTGAGGCTGTACTCCTTAAAGGTGTTGGTGCATGGCCAAGTGGTTAAGGCGTTTGCCTAGTGATCTGAAGTTTGCTAGTTTGAAACTTGGCTGAGGCAATGTGCTGTGTCCTTGAGCAAGGCACTTAACCACACATTGCTCTGCGACAACACCGGTGCCAAGCTGTATGGGTCCTAATGCCCTTCCCTTGGACAACATCGGTGGCATGGAGAGGGGAGACTTGCAGCATGGGCAACTGCCGGTCTTCCATACAACCTTGCCCAGGCTCACGAGACTAACGGATGCCTATATATAAACTCCTTAAAGGTTTTTTGGATACTATGGAGACTAGAGCCCATGACTAATTTTACAACTTTCTGCAGCTTCCTACGATCCTGTCCAGTAGACACCCCCCCCCCATACCAGACGGTGAGGCAGCCAGTCAGAATGCTCTCCATGGTACATTTGTAGAAACTTGCAAGTGTTTCAGGTGACAAACTAGATTGTAGATTACCTACCCAACCCCTCCCACCACCCCATGTGTCCAGGTAGTCCCAGAGCAGAAATCATCTGTTTTCCCAGCAGACCCGGTAAACCAAACTAATCCCTGGTCTAGAGCAATGTACTGTAGAATGTCGGAAGACTTTCATTAGATAATAAGTGAAAATTACTGAGGTAATGGTCTCAACAGACATGATTTAAATGTTTTAAAGCATTACAGAAATTGCTTATGTAATTTATGTTACTTTTGCCCAGCAACTAATCTATCTTCTGGGATAAGCATATTACTACAATTTATTTTTTCCAAAATTATTCTCCATCTTCTGCACGTTTTTTTGCTCATCCTAGGCAGTATTCTGAGTTTCTTCTCCTCCAGACAGACACGGAAGAAAGAAAACCATGAAAGCCATTCAAAAGAAAAACATCGACCTCCTCAACGCACAAAAAAACAAATCATGCAAATGACAACAAGAACATCAAACATCCTCAGTTTACTGAAAACAATATTTGCTTACATGAGTAGTTCAAGTTTTGTACAAAGTAGTTGTTATGATAACAGTGAATACACACTTCATCAGTGGATGCACTTCTATTCCCCTATCAGGAAGGCCTTAAAGTTCTTCACTTCTTTCTAGACAGACTGAACCTGCTCGTCACCACCACTACCTTTCTCCATTTGCTGGAAATGGTCCTCACCCTCAACAATTTCTCTTTCGGCGCCTCCCATTTCTTCCAAACCCAAGGTGTTCCCATGGAAACCCTCATGGGCCCCAGCTATGCCTGTCTCTTTGTCAGCTGTATGGAATAATCCATGTTCCAAGCCCCAACTCTTTCTTCGCTACATTAACAAATGCATTGGTGCTTCTTCATGCACCCATGCTGACCTGCAATTTCCTCCCTGCCCTCAAATCTATTTGATCCATCTTGGACACCTCTCTCCCCCTTCTTGATCTCTCTGTCTCCATCACTGGAGACAGACTATCCACTGATATTTTTTATAAACCTATTTGACTCTCAAATCCCCTGATGAAGGGTCTTGGCTGAAACGCCAACCATTTATTCATTTCCATAGACGCTGCCTGACCTGCTGAGTTCCTCCAGTATTTTCCGTGTTTCGGTCTGGATTTCCAGCATGCGCAGAATCTTTTGTGTTTATAACAGTGCATATATTTGAAATACTCTTCTTTGGCGTTCTGCAGCACAATTAATATACAAGTATATCTTTCCTCCTTGTTTCTCTTTGGTTCTTAACCAATCCTCTCCTCCACTACCACATAATTTCATGTTCTGTGGGGGAGAAAAGGTATTCTAAAGTTAATGATTGAAAAGAATTTCGGAAGAGTTTTGGCTCAAAGAGGAGTTTTAAGACTATAAGTCCATGAGATATAGGAGCAGAATTAGGCCATTTGGCCCATCAGTTCTGTCCACCATTTCGTCCTGGCCGATCCATTTCCCTCTCAGCCTCAATCTCATCCCGTTGCTACCATCAGGGAGGAGTACCAGGAATCTGAAGATCCACACTCAGCGACTCAGAGACACTTTCCGCTCTGCTATCTGATTTTTGAGTGATCCATCAGCCAATGAACGCTACCTCTCTCAGTCCTTTATTTATTTTGCAATTTATTGCAAATTTATGTCTTTACGCTGTACTGCTGCTGCAAAACTGCAAAATTTCATGTCAGTGATTATAAATCTAATTCTGATTCTGGTGGGAACTTTATTTTTTCAAGGATGTAACCTGTAGATTAGTTAGTGGATATAATTCTAAGAGTCTTTCGATAAAGTTACTCATAAATATGTAAAACTACAACACATGGGATTAGAGAGAGTATCCTGCCCGTGGATTGTAGGTTTGATGATAGTCACGAATAACCATATCAGGCAGGCACTCGTGGGAACCCACAAAGATCAGCCCTTGAGCCCCTGCTATTCAAAGTATACACTCTGTGGCCACTTCAATAGGTACCTCCTATACCTAATAAAGTAGCCACTGAGTGTATGTCTGTGGTCTTCTGCTGCTGTAGCCCGTCCACTTCAAGGCTCGACGTGTTGTGCATTCAGAGATGCTCTTCTTCACACCACTGTTGTAACGTGTGGTTATTTGAGTTACTGTCACCTTCCTGTCAGCTTGAACCAGTCCAGCCATTCTCCTCTGACCTCTCTCGTTGACAAGGTTTTTTCACCCACAGAACTGCCGCTCACTGGAATTTTATTCTGTTTTTCGCACCATTCTCTGTAAGCTCTAGAGACTGTTGTAGATGAAAATCCCAGGAGATCAGCAGTTTCTGAGATACTCAAACCACCCCATCTGGCACCAACAATCATTCCACGATCAAAATCACTTAGATCACATCTCTTCCCCATTCTGATGTTTGGTCTGAGCAATTGAACCTCTTGACCATGCCTGCATGTTTTTATGCAATGAGTTGCTGCCACGTGATTGGCTGATTCAATATTTGCATTAACGAGCAGGTGTAGGGTGTATCTAATAAAGTGGCCACTGAGTGTGTGTCAATATGGATGAATAATCTAAATATCTTATTTCTGTCTTTAACAATGGCAAAACTGGGTGGCATTGTGAGTTGTGAGGAGGATGCAAAAAGGCTTCAAGGTGACTCAAGGGTGTCAATACATTGCAGATGTAGTATAATGTAGATAAATGTGATATTGTCAACCTCAATAGGGAAAACATCTTTAAGAGGTGGTGTCTCAAGATGGCACCCATCCCTAAGCAGTATCACGATCTAGAACATGCCATCTTCTCATTACCATCATGGAGAAGTTAGAGGAGAATGAGAACCCATCATCAATGATTCAGGAACAGCTATGTCCCCTTCATCATTCTGAATGATCCATGTCCCAGGAGAATTATCTCATTATTTCACTCATCACCCACCAGCTCGTACTCCTTCCTCTCCCCTCACCTTCTTCTTCTGGCCTCTGTCCCCTTCCTTTCCAGTCCTGGTGAAGGATCTTGGCCTGAAATATTGAATATTTATTCACCTCCGTAGATGTTGCCTGGAGTATTGCATACAGTTTTGGTCACCTACCTACAAGAAAGATGTAAATAAGGTTCAAAGACTACGGAGAAAGTTTACGAGGATGTTGCCAGATCTGGAGGACTTGAGTTATAAGGAAAGATTGAATAGGTTAGGACTTTATTCCTTGGAACACAAAAGATTGAGAGGACATTTGTTAGAGGTATACAAGGTTATAAGGAGTGTAGATGGGCTAAATGCAGGTAGGTTTTTGCCAGTGAGGTTGGGTGGGACTACAACCAGACGTCATGGGTTAAAGGGTGAAAGGTGAAAAGTTGAAATGAATTAAATTGAATTGAATTGACTTTATTACTTACGTCCTTCATGTAGATGAGGAGCAAAAATCTTTACTTTTAAGGGCAGCATGAGGGGAAACTTCTTCACTCAGAGGGTGGTGAGAGTGTGGAACGAGCTGCCAGCACAAGTGGTGGATGCCAGCTCTAAGTCAACGTTGAAGAGAAGTTTGGATAGGTACATGGATGGTAGGGGTATGGAGAGCTACGGTCCCGGTGCAGGTCGATGGGAGTTGGCAGTTTAAATGGATTGGCATGGACTAGATGGGCCGAATGGTCGGTTTCTGTGCTGTACCTTTCTATGACTATAACTTGCTGAGTTCTTCCAGCATTTTGCATGTGATGTTCACTTTTTCTTGCTTTTGCATTGTAAATTGATCTTGTAGCATACAGCAATTTTATGTCTTTATGATGCAAAGCAACAAATTTCACGTCAGATAAGTCAGCAATAATAAATCGGATTCTGATCTGTTTCAGAAGGGCATTATTTAAGTGGTAATAGACTGCGAACGCTTGACGTATAATGTGATCTGGGTGTCCTTGTACATGTCACTGAATACAAACACACAGACACAGAAGGCAGCGGTGATGGTAAATCAAATGCTGGTTTTTATGGTGAGAGGGTCTGAGTACAGAAGCAAGGATACCTACAGATATACAGGGGCTTGGTGAAACCACGCCTGGAGTACTTTGTGAACCTTTTGTCATGCTGAACACTCAGTGCCCTTCCTGTACCTAATAAAGTAGCCATTGAGTGAATGTTTGTGGTCTTCTGCTGCGGTAACCCAGCACTTCAATGAACATGTTGTGCATTCAGAGATGCTCTTCTGCACACCACTAATGTAATGTGTGGTTATTTGAGTTACTGTCGCCTTCCTGTCAGCTTGAACCAGTCTGGGCATTCTCCTCTGACCTCTGTCATCAACAAGGTGTTTTCACCCACAGAGCTGCTGAGCACTGAATCTTTTTCTGTTCTTTCCACCATTCTCTGTAAACTCTAGAGACTGCTGTGTGTGAAAGTCGCAGGAGATCGGCAGTTTCTGAGATACTCAAACCAGCCCGTCTGGCGCCAACAATCATTTCACAGTCAAACTCACTTAGATCACAATTCTTCCCCATTCTGATGTTTGATCTGAACAACAACTGAACTTCTTGACCATGTCTGCATGCTTTTATGCATTGGCTGATTAGATATTTGCAATAAAGAGCAGGTGTACAGCTGTACTGAATAATGAAGTGGCCATTTTCTCACTTATATTTTTATTAAACAGGAGTGTTACATTCTTCTGCCATATGAAAACATTACTCCATAATGTATGGAATTCTAGAAGATGTAAGCTCCATGATTCACATATTATCAGACCCTGGGGACTTACTTACTTTCAGTTCCATTAATTTCTCCAGCATAATTTTTTAAAAGTATTCATTTACTTTATTAGATGTTGAGTTCTTTGCATTTCTTGAAAATTATGCGTGTTCTCTTCCATGAAGTGGGGGAGGGGGACCCTCCGTTGGTTGACCATGGATGCTGCATCCTAGCTGTCTACGTGATATGCAAGGCGCATATGATATGGTTGCGCACTTGGACTCAGTGGCTTCTAATGGGTCAACCAAAGGTGTTATTGTCTTTTTAAATTTTTTTTTACAATTGCAAGAGCCTGCAGGACATTAAGAACTTAGAGTGCTGCAGCTTTACTCCATCAGCGAGTTGGCCGTTGGCTGAGAGACTGACGGAGCTGGGCTTGGTGTGGACTGTGATACGGTGTGAAGGAGGTGTGCAGTCTAACAGCGAGTGTGACTCCCTTAGTCACTTTTCTTGTGATTGTAAGACCCTTTTGGATATTAGTGGTGGTCCGTTCTTTCTTGTTTGTTTTTTTTTGGCGTGGGGATGTTTGATGTTCTTGTTGCCATTTGCGTGATTTGTTGTTTTTTTTGTGCATTGAGGAAGTTGATGTTTTTCTTTTGAGTGGCGTTCATGGTTTTCTTTGTTCCATGGCTGCCTGGAGAAGATGAATCTCAGAGTTGTATACTGCATACAAACTTTGATAATACATGTACCTTGAACCTTGTATGCTGCAAGTCCAGTTCATTGGTTTACTGGTGGACGGTGGGAGCTGCAGGGCATTGGTCATTGCAAGGACTAGGCCTCAGGCCACAGTGTCACCTGTTTGCAGGTGGCCGGGGGGGAAGCATCGGAGTCGGGCGCTCCACCAGAAGGTGGAGTCAGTGTGGCGTGGCATCCATTCTGGAATCAGTGCTGCTCCCACCCCAGCATTTTCTTGGCAGAAGATGAGCTGTATTGTGCTCAACTGCAGACCGCTGCAATGTTCATGGACTCAGGGTCTTGGACTATTTATTTGTGTGACTGCATTTTGCTGATATCTTATATGTGTTATATGTGCTTTGTGCTGTGTGTGACTGTTGGTTCTGTGTTTTGCACCTTGGTCCCAGAGTAACGCTGTTTCGTTTTGCTGTATTCATGGATGGTTGAATGACAATTAAACTTGAACTTGGACGAAGCCAGGGCAGTACGGTATGGAGAGAAAGCTGTTGCCCATGCAACAGACCCCCTTCCCCGCCTCGCTCCATGCAGCTGATGAATCCAAAGGAACAGTAGAGACCGCTACAGTTCATCACCAGTGGCACTGCGGGAGTTGTCAGTCAGCGTTGAACCTGATGTAGGAAGGCATTCTGGACACAGGCTCCAGATAATTCTTCACGGTTTACTCCCAAAGCCTTCCTCATGAGTGGGTATAGCTGAATGGCAGTCGAGGTTTGTGAGGAGAGTTTTGCTTCTCCAAGACGAGCGGCCAACATGGCTGACGAGCCCCATCTGCCTGAAGCATCTGGACTGAAGGTGCAAGTAAGCCGCCTTTGGCCTGTCTCCTGTCAGCAGAAACGGTTCTGACAGGCTTAGTAGCTCGTTCCACACTCACACGATCCTACCAAGTCAAGTTTATTGTCGTTTAACGATATACATGTATACCGTCAAATGAGAATGCCTCACTGGACTACGATGTAAAGTACAGTAGTACACATAACACACAATAACTTAGGAAAGTAAGAATTAAATCTACAAGTGAATTATGCATAGATAAACAAAGTGAAGTGCATGAATTAAGTACAAATTATCAGGTGACACTTTGAATGTGACCTGGCAGGGAGTTCAGAAGCCTAATGGCCTGAGGGAAGAAGCTGTTTCTCATCCTGACCGTTCTTGTCTTTATGCATCGGAAACTCCTGCCTGATGGTAGAAAGTCAAAGAGGATGCTGGATGGATGAGTCGGGTCCTTGATAATTCTAAGGGCTCTCTCTCTCTCTGTTTCTCTCTCCTCCCCTCCTCTCTCTCTGTTTCTCTGTCCCCTTCTCTCTCTTCTCATCTCTCTCTCTTTCTCTCCTCTCTCTCTCTCTCCCTGTCACATTCCATCTCTCTTTCATCCTCTCACACACTTTTTTCCACACATTCTTCCTCTCTCACTCTATTTCCCTGCCCCCCCTCTCTCTCTCTCGCTCTCTGTCAAACGCATATTCTTTCTCTATCTCTTTCTTTCTCTCTCTCTCACTGTCTCTCACATTCTACCTTTCTATCCGGCTTTCTCTCTAACTCTCACACAGATTCTACCTCTCTTTCTTTCTGTCTCTCCCTCTCTTCCTCTCTCACACACACACACATTCTTCCTCTCTCCCCCCCTCACTCTCACATTCTACCTCTCATTCTATCCCCCTTTCTCTCCAACTCTCTCTCTCACACATTCTCCCTCTCTCTCTCACTCTCTAACACACAAAATTTCTCCCCCTTTCTCTCTTACTCTGTCTCTCTCTCCCCCTCTCTGATGAAAAAGCAGGTCATTAACTCCCAGTAAAAAATAACCCTCCCTTCATTTCTGCTTCTTTATTTAGCAAGAGAAAAATGGCAGTGGGAGAGATTTATTATTTATCAGGGTTTAATGAACATACATGCACTGTGACAGAGATATAAAGCAGCCCTTAATTTTTGAGGTCCAGTGATGCAGCTTATCAAAGCATTGAAACTCCCTCCTAACCAGAGAGTTAATTAGGACTATCAGACCATAAGACATGGGGGTAGAATTAGGCCATTCAGCCCATCGAGTCTGCTCCACCGTTCTATCATGGCTGACTTATGATCTCTCTTAACCCCATTGTCCTGCTTTCACTCCATAACCTTTGACACCCTTATTAATCAAGAACCTATCAAGCTCCGCTTCAAATATATCCAATGAGGTGTTCTCCACAACCATCCCTGGCAATGAGTTTCACAGATTCACCACCTTCTGGCTCAATAACTTCCTAGACATGAAAAAGCCTGCAGACGCTGGAAATCCAGAGCAACACACACAACATTCAGGAGCAGCTCAGCAGGTCAGGCAGCATCCACGGAAATGACTAAAGAGTTGATGATTCGTTAGGACTGGAAAGGAACGGGGAAGACGCCAGAATAACAAGGTGGGGTAAGGGGAAGGAGGCTAGCCAGCAGGTTAGGTGAAGCCGGGTGGGTAGGGATGATAAAGGGCTGGAGAGGAAGGACTGCTTCAGCTGCCAAAAGTGAAACTTCCTGGTGGCCAAAGAGTTTAATTCCAATTCTCATTCCCGTTCCAACAAGTCGGTCTGTGGCCTCCTCTTGTGACAAGACGAGGCCACCCTCAGGGTGGAGGAGCAACACATATTCTGCCTGGGTAGCCTCCAACCTGATGGCATGAATATGAACTTCTCCTTCTGGTAAAAAAAGATTCCCTCCCCCTCCCCTCTTCTATTCCCTACTCTGGCCCTTTACCACTTCTCACCAGCCTATCATGCCCCCCCCCCATGTCCCCTCATCCTTCTTTTCTCCTAAGGTGCACTCTCCTCTCCTGTCAAATTCTAGACTTGACATGCTCAGGCATCAGCCCCGGTGAAGATGGTGGAGTTTGTCATCAAAGCGTCAGTTAAAATCAAAGCCCGAGAAGATTTTGACTGTCTACCCTATCCGTGTCTCTCCTTGCATTATAAATTTTAAACAGGTCTCCTCTTCATCTCTGATATAAAGTAGAGAACAACCCAAGATTGTCCAGCCTCCCCTGATCCCTGTAATCTAGGCAGAAGAGTTTACTGTGCTAAACACAAGAGATTCTTCAATTGCTGGAAGTCCAGAGCAGCAAACACAAAATGGTGGAGGAGCTCAATGAGTCAGGCAGTATCTACGGAGGGTAGTAGATGTTTCAGGCCGAGACTCTTCACTCTTCATCTGGACTGGAAAGGAAAGGGGAAGAAGCCAGAATAGGAAGGTGGGGGGAAGTGAAGGAGTACCTGGTAGATGATAGGCAAAACCAGGTGAGGGTGAGGTGGGTCGGCGCGGGAGGGGCCTTGAAGTAAGAAGCAGGGAGGTGATAGGCGGAATATGTGAAGGGCTGAAGAAGAAGGAATCTGATAGGAGAGGACAGTGGACCATGGAAGAAAGGGAAGGAGGAGAATCAAAGGGAGATGATGGACAGGAGATGGTTACCATGGTGAATCTCTACTGCATCCTCCCCAAAGCCTCAACACCCTTACTGTAATGGGATGGCCAGAACTGCAGAAAATATCCACATTAAAGTTAGTGAAACCCTCTGTTGATCAGGGCCGACCATGGATGTTGCATCCTAGATGTCATACGCAAGTCAGTACGCAAGCCAGGGCAGTACAATGTGGAGAGCAAGCTGTTGCCCATACAGCGGGCTTCCCTTCTCCATGCAACTGATGAATCCAAAGGAACAGCAGAGACCCATATGGTTTGGCACCAGCGGCGTCGCAGCAATTGCCAGTCAACGTTGAACTCAACATAGGACTGCCTTAGGGACTCCAGCTCTGGGGTTTTCCCTCGGAGTTTACTCTTGAAGCCTCCCCCATGAGTGGGTCTCACCCCAAGTTAGCGGAGGTTTGAGGTCAGAGCTTTCCTTTTCCTAGGTGAGCTGCCAACCGTAGCTGACGAGCTCCCGTCTGCCCAGAAACGGTAATTTAATGAAATACTGTAAGTTGCATCTAGCTGGGTGAGTTGTTGGAGATTGGTTGATGGGAATGCAGGAAGAAAGGGTGCCACGGTAGCACAGCAGTTAGTGTGACATTATTAGAGCTTGGGGCACCGATGTTCGGAGGTCAATTCCGAGGGCGTCTGTAAGAAGTTTTGTACATCCTTGCTGTGAGTATGTGGGTTTCCTCTGGGTGCTCCGGTTTCCTCCCACAGTCCAAAGACGTACCAGTTAGAAGGTTAACTGGTCATTGTAAATTGTCCTATTGGCCGGCTGGTGGTGTAATGACATCAACGCCGGACCTGGGAGCGGAGGTTCCAGGGTTCTGAACCAGTCAGGTCCGCTCCCGAGTGCGCTTTCCATCCGTGCCGGGTTGAGTGTTGAGATCGCAACTCGACCTCGTAAAATAAAAGGGAAAAATACTGCGAGAATGTCTGTGTGAAGAGTGGTGCGCCACACAGTCCCTCTCTCTCGGCGCCTTGTAAAAAGCCATGAAAAAGACATCATCACAGACGCACAGACGCACAGACGCACACGCACACAGGCACACGCCAAAAAAAAAGTAACTTGTCCTGTAATTAGGTTAGGGGGTTGCTAGGCGATATGGCTTGTCAGACTGGAAGGGCATATTCCACGCTGTATCTCCAAACAAATAAATAACGAATGAACATATAATGGAACTGGCATAAGATGCATGTAAATTTGTTTGATGGCTGGCATCGATTCAATAGGCCAATCATTTTAATTCCCATTCCCTTTCCCATCCCGACGTGTTGGTCCATGGCCTCCTCTTGTGCCAAGGTGGAGGAGTAACACATTATATTCCGTTTGGGTAGTCTCCAACCCTTTGGCATGAATATTGATTTCTCCTTCCGGTAAACAAGTTTCCCCCTCCCTTTCTCTGTTACTCACTCTGGCCTTTCACGTCTTCTCACCTGCCTATTACTTCCCCCCGTGTCCACCCCCCTTCCCTTTCTCCTATGGTCCACTCTCTTCCCCTATCAGATTCTTTCTTCTCTAGCCCTTGACCTTTCCCACCCACCTGGCTTCACCTGTCACCTTCCAGCCAGCCCACTTCGCCTCCCCCCACCTTTTTATTTTGGTGTCTTCCCCCTTCCTTCTCAGTCCTGGAGAAGGGTCTCGGCCTGAAACGTTGACTATGTATTCATTTCCATAGATGCTGCCCGACATGCTGAGTTCCTCCAGCATTTTGTGTGTTGCGCTTAATGCTATTGGCTGCATTGCTATAGCTTGTCTTGTGACTTTAATGTTCCAAAGCACTTTCACAGTAAACAAAATCCTTTGCAGCAGTGGATGGATGGTGCAGATAATTGTCCTGGGCATTTTTGCTGTGATTGCAAGACCCTGTTGGACTTCGATAATGTAGAACCCTGCGAATCTGATTCACAGGTTTATGGTTGAGGCCGACAGCCGGGAGCCACATGGCCTTGGTTGTGTGTGGACCAGGCCTCATTCATGCCTCGGCGTCGCCTGCTGCGGCTTCCACAGAAGGAGACACCGGAGCCGGCTGTGCGCCACTGGATCCCGCGTTGGGTTGGAGGCTGACCCCCTCCCATTGGTGCTGCTCTCCAGTGTTCGCTCCTGGGAAGACAAGCTAGATTGTGTAACGGCTGCAGCTGCATTATGTGATATGAGGAAATGCTGTGGGCTGTTCTTGCAGAAATGTGGCTCCAGGACACCATCGATCTACAGGCCATGACGCTCAGGGACTTGGACTATATTATTACCTTTTCAAAATATTTTGTAACTATGTTTTGCTGTTATCATAATTATATGTGCTGTGTGTTGTGTGTGATTGTTTATTCTGTGTACTGCAGCTTGGCCCCAGAGAAATGCTTTTTCATTTGTGGCTGCATTCATGTGTCTGGTCGGATGACAATTCAGCTTGAACTTGAGCATAAAAGCCTAAAATTATAGCGCTTTACAGCTCCGATTAATCCCAATTCTAGGACTCGGTACATAACATTGTATGTTATGGTTCTTCTCAACGCTCATTTGGGTACCTTGTAACTGTCCAAATGCAAAATATTTCATATTTTTAAAAATTGTAAATACTTAGTGGATAGGGCAGCTTTAATAAAACCCACTGGGGACGAACTTCAGAAGCAAAATCAGAAGCACTTTATCGGCAGTATCTGAAACATACCAGAATGGATTGTGGTCCAGTGCAAGCATAAAACACAGGATAGTCTCATAACAGACAACACAATTGCAACCAACAATTTACAAGACCATAGTGCAAACTGCCAGGAGCGATCAACAATTAGCAGAATGGTTACATGTGCAAATTCCAATAAGCAACTTAAATAAATGTGAACACATGAACGGACATAATAATTATCCACAGAACACGGACAGCAGGAAAGACTATTTAACAGATGTTGTGCAGGGACAGTTTAGGGCATTATATCTGAGCCTGTCTGACAACTGATAAAAGTACAGTTTTGCATTGGGGGTGAAGATGAAATTGTTGACAATGTCCTCCATCGGAAATATGTCCCCCATCAGAAACATGTCCCCCTCCAGAATCCTGTCCTTCACCAGAAACATCCTCCACCAAAAACACCTCTGGAAAGGTTGTCCTCGAGAAAGACTGTTAACATTTCAGGTCAGTGATTTACTTTGGAACTGGGGAGAACATATAGAACATAGAACATAGAATAGTACAGCACGGTACAGGCCCTTCGGCCCACATTGTTGTGCCAACCCTCAAAACCTGCCTCCCCTATAACCCCCCCACCTTAAATTCCTCCACATACCTGTCTAGTAGTCTCTTAAACCTCACCAGTGTATCTGCCTCCACCACTGACTCAGGCAGTGCATTCCACGCACCAACCACTCTCTGAGTAAAAAACCTTCCTCTAATATCCCCCTTGAACTTCCCACCCCTTACCTTAAAGCCATGTCCTCTTGTATTGAGCAGTGGTGCCCTGGGGAAGAGGCGCTGGCTATCCACTCTATCTATTCCTCTTAATATTAATATTCTTCTTAATAGAAGTCAGATATGAAACAAGTCCAGAAACCTGCTATAAAATCGTAAGGGTTTAAGACATAGAAGCAAAATATAGATCATTTGCCCATCGAATCTGCTCCACATTTCACCCTAGCTGATCGATTAACCCCTTCAACCCTATTCCCCTGCCTTCTCCCCATGATCAATGACCACCTACTGATCAAGAACCTATCAACCTCCAATTCAAATATACCAAATGACTTGGCCTCCACAGCCATCTGTTGCAATGAATTCCACAGATACACCACCCTCTGGCTAAAGCAATTTCTCCTCACCTCTGTTCTAAATGTACATCCCTCTATTCTGAGGCTGTGCCCTCGGGTTCTAAACTCCCCACTGCAGGAAACATCCTCTCCAGAGTTAAACATAGATTTATATAGAACAGAAGCGGATCCACCAACACTGTGACAACCATCAAGAACAATAATCACTTAATTTCCCTATACTCCCACTTATTCCCTGCAGATTTTTGCCACACAACTGCACTTGAGGTACAATATGTAATCTTTGATTAATCTATAAACTTTGGCATTTGATTGTTGTTCAAGATATCTAGCACCTACAGTATCTCTTCTGTTTATATGCTCAGTAATCATTTTATTAGGTGCAGCTGTACACCTGCTCATTAATGCAAATATCTAATCAACCAATCATGTGGCAGCTACTCAATGCACAAAAGCATGCAGACACGGTCAAGAGGTTCAATTGTTGTTCCGCCCAAACATCAGAACGGGGAAGAAATGTGATCTATGTGAATTTGACCATGGAATGATTGTTGGTGCCAGATGGGGTGGTTTGAGTATCTCAGAAACTGCTATTCTCCTGGGACAACTGTCTCTAGTGTTTACAGAGAATGGTGCGAGAAACAAAAAACATTCAGTGAGGGGCAGTTACATAGGCAAAAATGCCTAGTTAATGACAGAGGACAGAGGAAAATGGCCAGACTGGTTCAAGTTGACAGGAAGGTGACGGTAACTCAAGTAACCACATGTTACAACAGTGGTGTGCAGAAGAGCATCTCCGAATTCACAACACGATGAATATTGATATGAATGGGCTACAGCAGCAGAAGACCATGAACATACACTCAATGGCCAATTTATTAAGTACAGGAGGCACCTAAAAAAATTACTACTGAGTGTATCTGCACGCACATATACAAGTGTGCATCTGTGTGTCTGCACGTGCAAGTATTGTGTATGTGTCTGCGTGTGCATGTGTGTATGTGTTGTGTCTATGGAGGAGCAACACCTCATATTCCTTCTGGGTAGCCTCCAACCTGATGGCATGAACATCAATTTCTCCAACTTCCTCTGGTGCTCTGCCTCCTTTCCTTTTTTGCATGGTCCACGCTTTTCCTCTATCAGATTTCTTCTTCTTCAACCCTTTACTTTTTCCACCTATCGCCTCCCAGCTTCTCACTTCATCCCCTTCCTCCACACACACTCACCTTCCCCCCTCACCGAGTTTCATCAATCACCTGCCAGTTTGTGCTTCTTCCCCTCCCCCAGCTTCTTATTCTGACTTCTCCTCCCTTCACCTCTTCCTTTCCAGTCTCAATGAAGAGTCCCGGCCCGAGACGTCGACTGTTTATTCCCCTCCATAGATGCTGCCTGACTGGCTGAGTTCCCCCAGCATACTGTGTGCATGTTGTTCTGGATTTCCAGCATCTGCAGAATCCCTTGTGCCTGTGTGTGTGTGTGTGTGTGTGTGTGTGTGTGTGTGTGTGTATATATGTCTGTGTGTGTGTGTGTGTGTGTGTGTGTGTGTGTGTGTGTGGTAGGTGGTTAGAGTGAGATAGAGGGCCTTCTGCAGCTTTTCCTATCATGGCTCAGAAAGGGGGACAGTGGAGATGAGACGGGGGTTCCCAAGCAATGACCTCGCCCTCAGAATCTCATCAAGCCCATCATTCCTTCTGGGACATAGGCCGCCAACAGCAGTTTTCCAGAGTCCTCAGTCCTGGGCCAAAGTTTGATTTGCTCTGTGGCTCTGCTTTCACCACACGACTTCACACGTCTTCTATTTATTTACTTAGGGACACCGCGGAACAGGCCCTCCCGGTCCTTTGAGACACGCCGCACTAGCAACCCTGACAACCCCGATTTAACCCTAACCTGATTTTTTTAGATTATGAAGACACGCAGTCCCCTTTTATTGTCATTTAGTAATGCATGCATTAAAAAATGATACATTATTTCCTCCAGTGTGATATCACAAAAACACAGGACAAACCAAGACTGAAAAAAACTGAAAACCACATAATTATACATATAGTTACAACAGTGCACAATACCATAACTTGATGAAGAAAGTCTGTGAGCACAGTAAAGTGCAAAGTTTCTCAAATGTCCCACATCTCACGCAGACGGGAGAGGGAAGAGAAACTCTCCCTGCCATACTGACCACAATCTGACTCTGAGTCATCCGAAAACTTTGAGCTCTGATCTGCTCTCCGACACTCAATACCAAGCGCGGCATCTCTGCCGAAAGATACGACCTCCTTCTCGGTCGCCAAAAGCAGGCAAGGCCGGGGATTTTGAGGCCTACCCTGTGAAAGATTCCTGACCACGCAGTAACGACAGCAGCGAACGGGCGTTTCAGAAATTTCTCTAGATGTTCCTCTGTGATTTCACATCCATTCTCCATCAAACCTGATTTACAATGATCAATTCACTTACCTCTGGACTGTGGGAGGAAACCGGAGCACCCGGGGAAAACCCACACATTCCACAGGGGGGAATGTCAGAATTGAACTCCAAACTCTGATGCCACGAGCTCCAACAGTGTCGCACTAACCGCTGTGCTACCTTGGCACCTTAAGCTACCCATTTTAAGTGAAGATCTTTCCTCTCCCAGGCACGAGGACCTTGTTAGCGTTCCTACAGCTCTGGGTTTTTATGGGGTGGTGGTTGCTAGCCCCCTTACCCAACCCTCCTCCTTTCACAGCGGCCTTGGGACTGCCCACAGCAGAGCTAAAAGTGCCCAGAATCTATTGCTCCATCCCTTCAAATCACGTCTTCAAAATTTGTCAGAGGATGGAGAGACGAGTGCTGGAGCTGAAATGTCTGTAGTATAAATCAAAGCAGAGAGAAATGAATCGCAACAGTTGTGCAGTGCCAATCTCTTCCTCGGGACGTCCCGAGATCTGCTTGCAATTGATGAATTATTCCGCGAGCTGCGGGAGCTGGGATCAGTCAGCAGCTAATCAATTCTGTTTGAAGGCAAATATAGGACTTGCATTCACGTGGATCCTTCTCACCCTCAGGGCAGTCGGAATGCCAATGAAATATTTAGTGTGCGGGCCACTGTTGGTATCCTCAATGTTAACCTTGCAGTTCCTGTAGAGTGCACAGACAGCCTCAATATATCATAAAGGTGCAGTAATTTTGTTATGTATTATGTCACACTGTATTAGTTCCTGGGATGAGTGATTTCTGCTCTAAGGTTAGACTAGATGAGCTGCGACTGCTCACCATGGTGTTGATGGACTTGATGGAGGCGTATGAAAATTCAAGGCTTTTCTCCCACGGTTGGTTGTTGTGAGGACCAGCAGACACGGACTTAAAGGGATGGGCAGCAGATGTAAGGGATAGCAAAGGGTCGAAGGCTCATTTATTAGCTAAGTATGTATGCAGTACACAACTCTGAGATTCTTCTTCTCCAGATAGTCACAAAACAAAGTAAAACCGTGGAAGCTGCTCAAAGAAAAACAGGAAATCCACCCCCCACTCAAAAATAAGAATGGCAACACAATCATCAACACCCCCCCAAACCCCCTTTCTCCACACACAGAATGCAACAAGAGCATTATCCCCCAAATCTCCCTCCCCTCGTACAAAAAACGCAACATTGATCCCAGAACCCACCTTCCCCCTGCACAAAAGAAACAATGAGAAAGAATGGGTGAAAACAGAATATAAGAACCATAATGCTGAAAAAAAGTCCATTGTCCAAATTCATAAATGCAGAACCTCGATAACATCTTCTGACATTCTCGAAAGAGAGAAACACTACTCGAAAGCGGAGGCCTACCCTCCGGGCACCACAAAAGGTTTCAACACAGAGAATAGTCAGGATCTAGAACTCATGGCCCATGGGAGTGATGGCAATAGAGTCAATTATCACCTTGAAAAGAGAGTCTTCCGCACACTAGTAAATGTACCTTCATCTCTCTTCCCACTGCTGCCATCAGGAAGAAGATACAGGAGGCTCAGGACTCACACCACCAGGTTCAGGAAGTTATTACCCCTCAACCATCAGGCTGTTGAATCAAAGGGGACAACTTCACTTACAACCATCATTGAAATCTTCCCACAACCAATTGACTTACTTTTAAGGACCCTTCATCTCATGTTCTCAATATTTATTGCTTATTATTATTTCTTTCTTTTTGTATTTGCTCAGTTTGCTGTCTTCTGCACTTTGGCTGAATGCCCAAGTTGGGGTGTCTTTCACTGATTCTGTTCTAGATGTAATTTTATACATTTATTATGTCCACAAGAAAATGGATCTCAGGGTTGTACATCCGGACCTGCCTCTCAGTTTCTTTTTGCACTACCTTACTTTCCCTTTTCTATTTTCTATTTATGATTTATAATTTAAATTTTTAATATGTACTATCTATTTGTAATCCAGGAAGCGCGAAGCGCAGAATCAAATATTGCTGTGATAATTGTACGCTCTAGTATCAATTGTTTGGTGACAATAAAGTATATGGTGACACATACGAACTTTGAAGACATCTGCCACTCTCTCTGGCAGCTCGTTCCATGTACTCTCCAACCTCTGTGTGAAGAAGTTGCTTCTTGGTCAAGCAGACTGGGATTAATTACTTGAATTCTAAAGAAATGGAGATGAATTCTATAAAATTGTAAACATGAGAAAGTCTGCAGATGCTGGAAATCCAGAGCAACACACACAAGATGATGGAGGAACTCAGCAGGTCAGGCAGCATCTATGAATCAACAGTCAATGTTTCAGGCCAAGAACCTTTTTCAGGACTGAGAAGGAAAGAGGAAGATGCCAGAATAAAAAGTTGGAGGGAGGGGAAGGAGGCTAGCTGGAAGGTGATAGGTGACGACAGGTGGGTGGGAAAGGTCAAGGGCTGGAGAGGAAGGAATCTGACAGGAGAGGAAAGTTGACCATGGGAGAAAGGCAAGTAGGAGAGGCACCAGGGGGAGGTGATAGGCAGGTGAGAAGAGGGAAGAGCCCAGAGTGAGGAATAGAAGAGCAGGGAAGAGGGAGGGGGAAAATTTACTGGAAGGAGAAATCGATATTCATGCCATCAGGTTGGAGGCTACCCAGACTGAATATGAAGTGCAGCTCCTCCATCTTGAGAGTGGCCTATTCGTGGCAAAAGAAGAGGTCATGGACTGACATGTTGGAATGGGATTGGCGATAGGAATTAAAATGGCTGGCCACCGGTACTTTTGGTGGTTGGAATGGAAGTGCTTAACAAAGCAGTCTCCCAGTTTGTGACGGGTCTCAACAATGTAGAGGAGGCTGTATTGGGTGGGATGGATACAATAGATAACCCCAAAAGATTCAGTAGTGAAGTGTTGCTTTAGCTGGAAGGACTGTTTTGGGCCCTGAATGGAGGTGAGGGAGGAGGGGAGTGGGCAGGTATAGCTCTTTGGCCATTTGCAGGGATAAGTACTGGGAGAGAGATTAATGGGGAGGGACAAATGGACAAGGGAATCACAGAGCGAGAGATGCCTATGGAATGTGGAGAATGGACGGGGGAAAATTAAAGATGTTTATGGTGGTAGGATCCCTTTGGAGATGGTGGAACTTCCAGAGAATGACGTGTTAGATGCAAAGGCTCATGGGGTGGTAGGCTAGGACAAAAGGAACTCTATCACTGTTAAGATGGCAGGAAAATGGGGTCTAGGAAATGTAAGAGATGTGGATGAGGGCAGATGTGTTTTAGCTCATTAACCCTTCTTCCACAGTTATATAATTCTTTCTCTCTTCTCCTTAATTATTGTTAATGTTGTTTTGCAGGGTGGTACCAGATTGGGCTTAATCACTTGATTTCAGAAGAAATAGATATGATTTAATTTAATTCAACAAAATTATTACACTGTTTGCCAGGGTAAATGCAGGGACGATGCTTCCTGTGATTTGGGTATCTAAACCATTGTTCATAAACCCAGTTTGAGGGCAGAAATGGGAAGAGATTTCTTCATCTAATGCTTGGGTCTTTGGAATTCTATACTCAAACAAGCCGTGGAGCTCGGCCACTGAATCTGTTCCTGAGGCTAATTCCCCAAAACATCCCAAAAAAAGGAGTGGCACAGTAGCTTAGCGACCTGGGTTTCCCCCCTGACCGAATGGATTTCCTCCAGGTGCTCTGGTTTTCTCCCACATTCCAAAGATGTACTGGCTAGCAGATTAATTGGTTACATAAATGCATTTGGGAGACATGGGCTGTTACCGTGCTGTCTCCCTCTGAAATAATAGTTATAGTACAGGGGATTCCAGTTACTTGGGTAAACAGCTAATCGGGGCAGCTGCTTTAATTTGGACTCATAAAGAACAAAAACCAATCAAGAAAATAGCTGGGATTCTCTTCATTTATTTGGGACGCTATGCCACTTTATTGGTACAGAAGATTGCTTCTGAAGTTTCCAACTGGCATTTCTTGAGTGCATTTGAGTGGTCATTAGACACCTCACTGTGCTTAGAGTGAACTGTTTTTAAATAGCATCAGTTGTATGTGCTTGTCTTCAAAAAGCAGGGAATTTTGTTACTGATAGTTGGCAAGAAATAAGCAGTAAGACAATTTTGAACCGTTTTGTTCCCTGTGGTTTCAAACATTCAGGCTTCGAGAAGCTAGAAACTGCTGGGAGTGAAACGATTTCACTACTTCAACAAGTTAGGACTATGAAGAATTTGAAGGTATCAACAATCATCTTGAATGTTACAATGAAAATGAAGATTTGGAGGATGCAATTGTCGAAAGCAGTCCATTACTTGCATTCGGTGTCTGCACTGATTTTGTTCATTTCTCGTCAATGGAAAGAACACGGCGGTGTACACTGGATGAATTCCTCCATTGTTAACTACTGGCGTCTACAATATTAGTAACTAGCATTGTAGTGGTATTCTTAGTGTCGCAAACACGAGAAATTCTGCGGATGCTGGAAATTCAAGCAACACACATCAAAGTTGCTGGTGAATGCAGCAGGCCAGGCAGCATCTCCAGGAAGAGGTACAGTTGACGTTTCAGGCCGAGACCCTTCGTCAGGACTAACTGAAGGAAGAGCTAGTAAGAGATTTGAAAGTGGGAGGGGGAGGGGGAGATCCAAAATGATAAGAGAAGACAGGATGGGGAGGGATGGAGCCAAGAGCTGGACAGGTGATTGGCAAAGGGGATATGAGAGGATCATGGGACAGGAGGCCCAGGGAGAAGGAAAAGGGGGAGGGGGGGAAAATCCAGAGGATGGGCAAGGGGTATAGTCAGAGGGACAGAGGGAGAAAAAGGAGAGAGAGAGAAAGAATGCATGTATATAAATAAATAACGGATGGGGTACGAGAGGGAGGTGGGGCATTAGCGGAAGTTGGAGAAGTCAACATTCATGCCATCAGGTTGGAGGCTACCCAGACGGAATATAAGGTGTTGTTCCTCCAACCTGAGTGTGGCTTCATCTTTACAGTAGAGGAGGCCATGGATAGACATTTCAGAATGGGAATGGGATGCAGAATTAAAATGTGTGGCCACTGGGAGATCCTGCTTTCTCTGGCGGACAGAGAGTAGGTGTTCAGCAAAACGATCTCCCAGTCTGCGTTGGGTCTTGCCAATATATAGAAGGCCACATCGGGAGCACCGGACACAGTATATCACCCCAGCCGACTCACAGGTGAAGTGTCGCCTCACCTGGAAGTACAGTCTGGGACCCTGAATGGTGGTAAGGGAGGAAGTGTAAGGGCATGTGTAGCACTTGTTCCGCTTACACGGATAAGTGCCAGGACGGAGATCAGTGGGGAGGGTTGGGGGGGGATGAATTGATAAGGGAGTCGTGTAGGGAGCGATCCCTGTGGAAAGCAGAGGGGGGGGGGAGGGAAAGATGTGCTTAGTGGTGGGATCCCGTTGGAGGTGGCGGAAGTTACGGAGAATAATATGTTGGACCCGGAGGCTGGTGGGGTGGTAGGTGAGGACCAGGGGAACCCTATTCCTAGTGGGGTGGCGGGAGGATGGAGTGAGAGCAGATGTGCGTGAAATGGGGTAGATGTGTTTGAGAGCAGAGTTGATGGTGGAGGAAGGGAAGCCCCTTTCTTTAAAAAAGGAGGACATCTCCCTCATCCTGGAATGAAAAGCCTCATTCTGAGAACAGATGCGGCGGAGACGGAGGAATTGCGAGAAGGGGATGGCATTTTTGCAAGAGACAGGGTGAGAAGAGGAGTAGTCCAGATAGCTGTGAGAGTCAGTAGGCTTATAGTTGACATCAGTAGATAAACTGTCTCCAGAGATAGAGACAGAAAGATCTAGAAAGGTGTCGGAAATGGACCAGGTAAACTTGAGGGCAGGGTGAAAGTTGGAGGCAAAGTTAATGAAGTCAACGAGCTCAGCATAGTTCTGACATGTCTATCCACGGCCTCCTCTACTGTAAAGATGAAGCCGCACTCAGGTTGGAGGAACAACACCTTCTATTCCGTCTGGGTAGCCTCCAACCTGATGGCATGAACATTGACTTCTCTAACTTCCACTAATGCCCCACCTCCCCCTCGTACCCCATCCGTTATTTATTTATATACACACATTCTTTCTCTCTGTCTCCTTTTTCTCCCTCTGCCCCTCTGACTATACCCGTTGCCCATCCTCTGGGTTTCCCCCCCCTCCCCCTTTTCCTTCTCCCTGGGCCTCCTGTCCCATGATCCTCTCATATCCCTTTTGCCAATCACCTGTCCAGCTCTTGGCTCCATCCCTCCCCCCTCCCCCTCCCACTTTCAAATCTCTTACTAACTCTTCCTTCAGTTAGTCCTGACGAAGGGTCTCGGCCCGAAACGTCGACTGTACCTCTTCCTAGAGATGCTGCCTGGCCTGCTGCGTTCACCAGCAACTTTGATGTATGTTGATAGAGGCCGCTCATGGGTTTCTGTAGTTTGCTTTGAGACTCTTAGACATCTGACTCAAGCAATGGGGAGTGACAGTCTGCAGGCCGTCGAGCTGGGGAACTCGAACAAACAACATGGCAGATTGCAACATCAGAACAGCGAGCTGTTGTTCTCCCCTCTCTTTGTTGCAGGAGCAATATCTCTCTCTCCCTCATTAGTCCGAGAGAGAGAGAGCCTGTCTGAGATGTTGCAGTGTTGGGATGGACAGTAGTTTTTTGATGGACTCTAGTTGATGGTCTCTGGGGGCTTTGCTATTTCTTGCAAGGTGGGTGGTTGTGGGGGGTGGTTGATGGTTTAACTGGAGCAAATGGGGGGGAAGGGTTAACACTTCTGCTGCTGCTTGTGCATGAGAGGGGGCTTGGGGTTCTATCATTTTTCTGTCATTCATTCTTTGGGGATTTTTGTTCTGTTTCGTGGATGTCTGCAAAGAGTAAGAATTTCAGGTTGTATACTGTATACACATTCCAATATTAAATTGAACCATTGGACCACTGAGGCAGACTCATAGACTCAAGCAGCACAGAAATTTTGACCCACCATCTCCATGTTAACCATTAAGTACCCTTCCATTTTGATCCCATTTACTCCTAACTAATAGATTTCTTGGTAATTCAAATGCTCGTTTAAGTACTTAAATAAGTGGCGCGATGGCGAAATGCTATTACAGTGGTATTAACCTAGGTTGAACTCCCACCGCTGTCTGTAAGGAGTTTATACGTTCTCCCTGTGATCATGTGGGTTTCCCTCGGGTGCTCCGGTTTCCTCCCACATCCCAAAAACCTGCGGGTTAGTAGGTCAATTGATCACATCGGTGTACTTGGACAGCACGGGCTTGTTGGGCTGTTATCGTGTCGTAACTCTAAGTATGTTGTGATAGTGCTTGCCTCCATAACCCACTCAAGCACGTGTTCCAGATTCCAACCTCCTCTGGGTGATAAAAAAAATCTTCTTCGTATCACTTTCTAACTTTTAATCTGTACTTCTCTACCTCTTACATCTCAGCTTCCCACCTACTACTTCTAACACAAAACCCATCCTTTGGCTTTACACTTAGAGGCCAGGCTATTTGGTGCTTCCTGTACCTAATAAAGTGGCCACTGAGTGCACATCTGTGGTCTTCTTCTGCTGTAGCCCATCCGCTTCAAGGTTCGACGTGTTGTGTGTTCCGAGATGCTCTTCTGCACACCACTGTTGTCATGTCTGGTTATTTGAGTTACTGTTGCCTTCCTGTCAGCTTGAACCAGTCTGGCCATTCTCCTCTGACCTCCCTCATTAACAAGGTGCTCTTGCCCACAGAACTTCCGCTCATTGGAGGTTTTTTGTTTTTTGCACCATCCTCTGTAAACTCTAAAGATAGTTTGCATGAAAATCCCAGGAGATCAGCAGTTTCTGAGATACTCAAACCACCCTGTCTGGCACCAACAATCACTCTATGCTCAAAATCACTTAGATCACATCTCTTCTCCATTTTGATGTTTGGTTTGAGCAACAGCTGAACCTCTTGACCATGCCTGCATGCTTTTATACATTGAGCTGTGGCCACATGATTGGCTGATTAGATATTTGCATTAACAAGCAGGTGTGCAAGTGTACCTAATAAAGTGGTCACAGAGTACAGTAGCCTCTAAGCTTTGTTTCCTGCATCTGGCTGAAGTACATGAGATTGGCTCACAACCAGAGAAGGCCACACACAAAAATTGCTGGAGCAACTCAGCAGGCCGGGCACCATCTGTGGAAAAGAGCAAACAGTCGACATTTTGGGCCGAGTCTCTTCATCAGGACTGGAAAGGAAGGAGAGAGAGAGTAAGAAGGTGGGGGGAGGGGAGGAAGAAGTACAAGGTGGCAGGTGATAGGTGGAACTGGGAGAGAGGGAGGGGGTGAAGTAAAAAGTTGGAAAGTTGATTGGTGGAAGAGATAAGGGGCTGGAGAAGGGGGAATTTGATAGGAGAGGATAGATCATGGAAGAAAGGAAGGGGGAGAAGCACCAAGAGGAGGTGACAGGCAGGCAAGAAGAAGTGTGAAAGGCAACGAGAACGGGGAACAGTGAAGGAGATTGTTCCTGGAAGTTTGAGAAATCGATGTTCGTGCATCAGGCTGGAGGATACTCGGATGGAATAAAAGGTGTTGCTCCTCCAACCTGAGTGGGAATCCATGCCGCCTCAGTGTCCCTCGTGGTTTAAGTGCACTTTGCAGTCTAACAACCTACAGATGGCTCGGTGAAATCCGGGCAATAGCATTGGCCGTTAATTAGGATTCATTATATTCTGCAAACTGCCTGCATGGTGAATGGATGAATCCCTACAAATAGTGTTCTGCTTAATTTAATGAAGTTTACAACGAGGATATTGGCCAGTGCTTTAATTCCTGGGTGGGTGGCTATTTAGAATGTTGGGAAGAGAGGGTGTTAGAGAATGGTGCACTCTCCCCCATTTACTCTCCCCACACAAGGCAGTGGGGACAAGGGGAATTACCTTAATGCACAGAGACTAGGTATTAACTGCATTCTGAATTTTTCCAGTGGAAATATTGTCTGAAAAAATCAGTACTGGCCTTATATAAGTGGAATGGACACTGAGGCAATTTTCCATTAAGATGGCCACTTTTCCTCCCTTGATGGAGCTATCTGACCATGTCACTATGGCGACGTGTTTCTGTCAGGGGCATCTCCCTGTTTAGCAGCCTCTGCCTTCATCTGCCATCGGACAGGAGCAGCAAGGCAAGAGTTAGTAAATCCAATTAAGCGCGTAATAAAAGTGATTGGAGCCACTGCTTGTCGTGCGTTTTCGTCAGGATCTGCAGTGATTAAATCGCAAAAGGTCACACTGTGTAAATCTCCTTCCTCATGAAGCAACCCGTACAATTCAACCTGCCTCTCAGTGGCAGAAATTCTGTGGCTACTACTGCCAGTCATTCTGAAAGCACCTGATCTCCCATCACATCCTTTATTACAACACAGAAGGAGACAATTCGGCCCAGTGTGTCCATGCTACGAGTTCCATTCCCCTTCTGTTTTTTACCCTGCTCCACCTTCTCTTTCAGATATTGACTCTTTTTGCCATTAATACACAACAAGGGATAATTCACAGTGGGCAACCTGCCTTTGGGATGTTGAAACGCCACTGCACAGGATTGGAAAAAGCTGCAGGAAGTTGTAAGCTCAGCCTGCTCCATCATTGGCATTAGCCTCCCCAACATCCACGCCACCTTCAAAAAGTGACGTCTCCAAAAGGAGGCATCCATCATTAAGGACTCTCATTACCCAGGACATTCCCCCTTCTCATTGCTACTATCAAGGAGGAGTTCAAGTTAAAGTTTAATTATCATTCAACCATACATGAACATGGCTAAACAAAACAGCATTCCTCTGAGGCCAAGTTGCAAAGCATATTACCAACAGCGCACAGCACACTGCAAATAACACACAGCACATATGTTAGAATTTCAGAAAAACATACAGTCACAAAGAAATGAATTATAGCCCAAGCCCCTGAGTGGCATGATTGCAAATTGTTCTGGTTTAGGTTACACTGAGCTTACACTGAGGAACAGCACCGAGCAAGCACTGGAGAGCAGCACCGAGCGAACACTGGAGAGCAGCACCGAGCAAGTACTGGAGGGCAGCATTGAGCGAACACTGGAGAGCAGCACTGAGCAAGTACTGGAGGGCAGCATTGAGCGAACACTGGAGAGCAGCACTGAGCAAGAACTGGAGAGCAGCACCGAGCGAGTACTGGAGAGCAGCACCGAGTGAGCACTGGAGGGCAGCAGTGACGGGAGGGGCCAGACTCCCCCCAACAACACAGCAAGATTCCAACGCGCCCAGCAGAGGCACCTGCTCTCTCACCTGGGTGGCTGCAACAGGGCGCTGCGTCTGATGCGACACCACGGTCAAGGCTGAGTCCTCACCACAACCGAGGCTGCCGGGTCTTCTGCCTCACCAATGGGTAGATTTGCAGTATTGTATGTCACCAATGTGCAACAGGGTCTGGCGATCACAATAAAAACGTCCAAGATAAACACTCGCTCCATTTGTTGGACAGCGCACCATCTCAGCACAACGGTACGCAACAAGTCCAGCTCCTTTGCTATACCAATGTTAGAGGAGTCTGAAGACACACGTCAATGATACATAGCTGATAGAGGTGTACAAGATGATGAGAGGCATTGATCGTGTGGATAGTCAGAGGCCTTTTCCCAGGGCTGAAATGGCTAACACGAGAGGGTACAATTTTAAGGTGTTTGGAAGTAGGTACAGAGGAGATGTCAGGGGTAAGTTTTTTTACGCAGAGAGCGGTGAGTGCTTGGAATGGGCTGCCAGTGACGGTGATGGAGGCAGATACGATAGGATCTTTTAAGAGACTCTTGGATAGGTACATGGAGCTTAGAAAAATAGAGGGCTATGGGTAACCTTAGTAATTTCTAAAGTAAGGACATGTTCGGCACAGCTTTGTGGGCTGAAGGGCCTGTATTGTGCTGTAGGTTTTCTATGTTTCTATGTTTCTGTTTCAAAAACAATATCTTCACTATCGCCATCAGATTTCTGAATGGAACACTACCTGCTTTTTTAAACCTCTTTATTTGCACTACTTACTTAATTTAATTTTAATGTATTTACTTCTTATTGTAATTTATAGATTTTATTATTATGTATTGCAATGTACTGCTGCCAACAAACAACAAATTTCATAGCATGTGCCAGTGATTCCGATTCTGATTCTGAAATTGAAAGAACTAGTGGAACCAGCCTCATCTCTGTTGTAAAGGGTCGCCCTTCTATTCTGAGTCTGTGCTCTCTTGTCCTTTCTTGGATAAGTGGCCCAAAACGGCTCACAAAACTCCGAGTGCGGTCTGACCAATTCCTTACAAAGCCTCATCTGCTGCAATTATCGGAAGCTAGTGCAGTTAATCTCCCTCGCTACCACCAGACACCATTGAGTCCAGAAACAATGCCACATTGTACTGAACTGAAGGACTGAAAGCACTCGGCAACAACTTCTCCCTCAATGTTAAAGCAAGTAAGCTGGCCATTGAGTTCAGGAAGCAGAGCGGAGTACACACCCCTTGTCCGTATCAATAGTGTTGATGAGGAGATGGTTGAGAACTTCAAGTTCCTAGATGTAATTAACGCCATCAATTTGCACTGGTCCAAACATGTGGACATAACGGCTTTTGATGATATCAAACAAAGATGACATTGATTAGCTTTATTTGTCACGTGTACATTAAAACAGAGAGTGAAATGTGTCAATTTTACATCAACAACCAACACGATCTAAGGATTATGCTGGGGGCAGCCCACATGTTTTGTCAAGCTTCTGTTTCTAACATAGCATGGCCACATCTCACTTACTCTTACTAATCTGCATGTCTTTGGAACATGGGAGGAAACCAGAGCATCTGGAGGAAACTTATATGACCGATGGGGAGAACATACAAACTCCTTAAAAACAACGGCAGAGGTCTTTCACCCCAAACCCTCCACAACACTACCCCATCCCACTGTGGTTCCAACGTAGATAGCTGCTCAGCCATAACATTGAGACCCAGCCCCAAGTCACACAATTTTTGAATACTTAATTTGACCCACATAGCCGTCTCTTGTGGACTTGGGTAAAGTGAAGCTGTACGTTAAGATGTGGAAACTGCCACCTGCCCCATCACATCCCATAATCCTGAAGGTTAGTGCGTCGATTACAAAGAGTCAGCACACTGCCTTGATGTTAAGATTGTAAGATATAGGAACAGGATTAGGCCATTTGGCCCATCAAGTTTGTTCCACCATTCAAATCTGCTCGATTGTACCTGAACATAGAATTGGGATTTATCATAGAGCCGGTCTCTATTTCTCTACTTCTGCAACAATGTATCTTATTGGAATTGGAATTGGTTTATTATTGTCATATGTACTGAGGTACAGTGAAAAGGCTGTCTTGCATACTGTTCATAGCAATCAATTCATTACACAATGCATTGTGGTAGTACAAGCCAAGGTTACGACAGAACACAGAATAAATTCTAACAGCTACAAAGAAAGTGCAAAGCAGGTGGACTATAAGGTTCAAGTTCATAATGAGGCAGCTTATGAGGTCAACAGTCCATCTTACCATACAAGGGAACCATTTCCTAGTCTATGATAGTGGGGCAGAAGCTGTTCCTCAGCCTGATGATAGGTAATTTAGGCTTTTGTAACACATGCCTGAAGGGAGAGGAGAGAAGAGAAAACGCCTGGGGTAGGTGCTGTTTTGATTATGTTGGCTCCTTTCGTGATGTAGAGAGTCCAGAGGAGGCTGGTTTCCATGACGTGCTGAGCCATGCCCAGAAGAATAAACTAAAAGCAGGACTTTTAGGAGCTACCCTGCTCATAATACTTGGAGTCTATCCAGAGTTTAACAACAGCACCACCCTCCCCGAGTACCGTTCAGTGTGGTGGTCTGGACCTTGGTGAGTGAACGCAGTCATTTAGTTCAGAGACGGGAGTGCTCTCCATCGCTATCCCACGCCTGGTCCTCTACTTTCAAAGGAAGGTCGGGAATTTTGTAAGACTAAAAAGTTCAAAGTAAAATTTATTAATACAGTACATACATGTCACTGCCTGAGATTATTTTTCCTGCAGGCATACTCAGCAAATCTATAGAATAGTGACTGTAAACTGGATCAATTTAAGAGCAAGAGCGTAGAAGACAGCAAACTGTGGAAATGCAAATATAAATAAATAGCAATGAATCATGAGAACATGAAATAACAAGATAAAGAGTACTTAAAGTGAGATCATTGGCTGTGGGAACATCTCAGTAGATGAATGTAGTTATCCCCTTTTGTTCGAGAGCCTGATGGTTGAGGGGTAGTAACTGTTCTTGAACCTGGTGGTGCGAATCCTGAGGCTCTTGGACCTTCTACCAGATGGCAGCCGTGAGAAGGGAGCGCGACCTGGGTGGTGAGGGATCTCTGGTGATGGATGCTGCTTTCCTACGACAGCGTTTCATGTAGATGTGCTCAACAGCTGGGAGGACCTTACCTGTGATGGACTGGACTGTATCCATTACTTTTTGAAGGATTTCCTGCTCGAGGGTGTTGCTGCTCCCAAACCAGACCACAATGCAGCCAATCCATCAAAGTTAAGAGATATCAGTACTTGAATTAATAAAAAAAACTTCAATGCTTCCCAAGTGGGTTTAGATTAATACATGAAATGTAAATCTACCAGTGTTTATTAATCCAACTGTGGAACAATGGAGTTGGAAGGCCCGTGGCAGAGTGCCAGAAGGAACAACTATATTTGCCATATAGAGGTGGAGAGCATCACAAAGCCGGCCTAGAAACAGTAGGAATATTCTCCTCGGAGGATCGTCAGTGCAGTAGAGCACTGGGAATCTGGGAATACGGATTCATAATTCCTTGAAAGTGGCATCAGAGGTGGACAGGGTCATAAAGAAAGCTTTTGGCACATTGGCCTTCATAAATCAATGTATTGAGTACAGGAGTTGAGATGCTATGTTGAAAATCTATAAGACAATGGTGAGGCCTAATTTGGAGTATTTTGTGCAGTTTTGGTCACCTACCTCCAGGAAAGATGTAAATAAGATTGAAAGGGTGCAAAGAAAATCTACAAGGATATTGCAGGGTCTGGGTATCCTGAGTTATAAGGAAAGATTGAATAGCTTAGAACTTTATTCCTTGGAACGTAGAAGACTGCGAGGAGATTTGAGGGGTATAGAGAGGGTAAATGCAACCAGGCTTTTTCCACTGAGGCTGGGTGAGACAAGAACTAGAGGTCATAGTGCAGGTTAAGGGTGAAAGGTGAAATGTTTAAGGGGAACTTCTTTACTCTGGTCGTAAAGAAGGATCGTGGGCAGGTGGAATGAGCTGCCGGCATAAGTGGTGGATGTGGGTTCGATTTCAATGTTGGATGGGTACATAAATGGGAGGGGTATGGAGGACGATGGTCCTGGTGCAGGTCAATAGGACTAGGCAGATTAATGGTTTGGCACGGGCTAGATGGATCGAAGTACCTGTTTCTGTGTTGTGGTGCTGCTGGACTCTACCTTCTCCTTGTGGAGAGGTCGTCTGGAGCTTAGCCTGTGGTAGGGTCACCCATAGTGGTAAGGTCAAGGAGGAGGTCCCAGGCAAAAAGTGATCCAATCGAGAGCTCATTGGTGGAGCTGGTGGAAGATGACGACACACCACAAAGGCAGTGAAGGCGGAGAAAGGGTGCGGCAGTGAAGGGACCCCAGCCACCTTGCATTCTGTGCCACGTGCCTCTGATCCCAGGCTGCAGGAAGTTGTAAACTCAGCCAGCTCCATCATGGGCACTAGCCTCCCAGCGTCCAGGACACCTTCAAAAGGCAATGCCTCAAAAAGGCAGCCTCCATCATTAAGGACCCCATCACCCAGGACGTGCCGTCTTCTCATTGCTCCCATCAGGGAGCTGGTACAGGAACCTGAAGGCACACACTCAATGTTTCAGGAACAGCTTCTTCCCCTCCATCATCAGATATTGGATGTAGTGGATGTATTATTGGATTCAAAGATGACTAACCCCCTTCCTGCAGCCTTTGCTTACCTTGATAAAGCAAAATCCCAGATGTTAACTTATTGATTGGGAATGGATGTCCTGAATTCTTGTTGGACTATGATGACCATATATAGGCATCCGTTAGTCTCATGAGACCATGGATTTGCGCCTTGGAAGGTTTCCAGGGCGCAGGCCTGGGCAAGGTTGTATGGAAGACCGGCAGTTGCCCATGCTGCAAGTCTCCCCTCTCCACGCCACCGATGTTGTCCAAGGGAAGGGCCTAGGCTGATACAGCTTGGCACCAGTGTCATCGCAGAGCAATGTGTGGTTAAGTGCCTTGCTCAAGGACACAACACGCTGCCTCAGCTGAGGCTAGAACTAGCGACCTTCAGATCACTAGACCGATGCCTTAACCACTTGACCATGCACCAACACCATAACTGCAATAATAATGACATGCCATAAAGATGCAGATTATTACAAGGAAACACCTCTATTGCATATAGACATGCTTCTGTACACCGATGGCTCTCCAATGATGGAAGGAAGAATTCGAATGGCTGGATGGACCATTGTTTCTGAAACTGAAGAGCTGGTATCAGGAAGCAGGGCTCCCGGCACCTCTGTGCAACAGGCAGAACTAAACGCTTTGATTGAAGCCTGTAAGCTGGCAGGAGGAAGATCGGCTAATATCCACACTGATTCTCGATACGCCTTTGGAGTTGTTCATGATCCTGGAAAAGTATAGAGTCAAATAGGATTTCTTTCGGGTGTGGGAACCCCAGTCAAGATTGGCCAACTTGTACAAGGACTCATAAATGGGATACAATTACCAACACAAGTGGCTTATTAAAATAAAAAAGCCATTCCAATGTGACTACAATGGAAAGCCATGGATAAGCATTCACCGATGAAGTTGCAAAAATAGCAACACAGGAAGGGGCAAAAGAAATAAAATAAATAAAAGGTAGTTAAAAAGGTCAAAGAATTAAAAGAAGCACCGAGAACATAGGCAGTGAACTTGACAACTGAAGTTATGGAAATGAAACTGGACTCTGTATCACAGACCAACATACAAGGTATTCACGGGATGCAACCTCATGGCTCTAACCAGGAATAGTGCTTCTGGATGGAGAATGGTGGGAAGTTAAGCAGTGATGGAACATGTGGATATGGCACTAGTCATAGACTAGTAGCTTCAACTACATTGCTTCCTTATCTGACACAGCAGATACACTCTCTGGACACACTGGATTGGAAGAGGTGACCAGCAGATTCTCCCAATGGTGGTGGAATCCAAAGTTCAGGGCACAAGCTCAAGGAATGCTTGAAAGATGCATGACATATCAGAAAACTAACAATGGAGCAGTGGAAAAGCTACCACAATATGTGCTCCTGCCCCACCTGGTCCATTTTCACACCTACAGGTGGACTACATTTCTTTACTGAAGTGAACATAGAACATAGAATAGTACAGCTCATTACAGGCCCTTCGGCCCACAATGTTGTGCCGACCCTCAAACCCTGCCTCCCATATAAGCCCCCACCTTAAATTCCTCCATATACCTGTCTAGTAGTCTCTTAAACTTCACTAGTGTATCTGCCGCCACCACTGATTCAGGCAGTGCATTCCACGCACCAACCAATCTCTGAGTAAAAAACCTTCCTCTAATATTCCCCTTGAACTTCCCACGCCTTACCTTAAAGCCATGTCCTCTTGTATTGAGCAATGGTGCCCTGGGGAAGAGGCGCTGGCTATCCACTCTATCTATTCCTCTTATTATCTTGTACACCTCTATCATATCTCCTCTCATCCTCCTTCTCTCCAAAGAGTAAAACCCTAGCTCCCTTAATCTCTGATCATAATCCATACTCTCTAAACCAGGCAGCATCCTGGTAAATCTCCTCTGTACCCTTTCCAATGCTTCCACATCCTTCCTATAGTGAGGTGACCAGAACTGGACACAATACTCCAAGTGTGGCCTAACCAGAGTTTTATAGAGCTGCATCATTACATTGCAACTCTTAAACTCTATCCCTTGACTTATGAAAGCTAACACCCCATAAGCTTTCTTAACTACCCTATCCACCTGTGAGGCAACTTTCAGGGATCTGTGGACATGTACCCCGAGATCCCTCAACACTACCAAGTATCCTGCCATTTACTTTGTACTCTGCCTTGGAGTTTGTCCTTCCAAAGTGTACCACCTCACACTTCTCCGGGTTGAACTCCATCTGCCACTTCTCAGTGCCAAGGATACTCAGACGTAGCGGTAATAGTGGACAAGTCTTCAAGATGGGTGGAAGCGATTTCAACAAGGAAAGCCAGTGCCACTCACACAGCAAAAACTCTGATCAAGGACAATATTCCTAGATGGGGGTTGCCACGTCACATTGACTCTGACCAAGGAACACATTTCACTAGGAATGTTTGTCAGGAATTATGTTGACTGATGAACATTGAATTGTCCTTTCACTATCCACATCACCCAGAGTCAGCGGGGCAAGTTGAACGAGTGAATGGAATCTTCAAACAATGACGAGCCGAGTATCATGAGGAGATACCATGGCCGACAGTTCTTCCTACGGTCTGTTGCAGCATCAGAGTAACCCCAAAGAAGTGGTATTTGAAGTGGTAACCAAATGTCCTCAGTCACTTGATCTCAGAGAGGCTGATATACACGTTACAGTAGAGAGTTTAGTTAATCATTGTGTGAAATTAACCCAAGCTGCTTCTCAACAGATTTCTGCTGCTTGGAGTGATCGAACAGGAGGAGGACTCACCCTGATTCCTGGTGAGTGGGTCCTGATTAAGAAACCACACAAGGAAGCACTGGGAGGTCAATGGGAAGATCCTAATCAAGTGCTGTCATTTACTAACTCTGCAGTGGAAGTAGAGTGATATATGCTAGTCACTACAAGCGAACGAAGGTGGAACTCGATGAAGACAATAAGCACTGTGGTTAAGATGCTTGTAACCTCTTGGTCACAGTGCTGGGCTGCAGTGAGAAACTCTCTAACTAGCCAGAAGACTTCGAATTGGACATGATGAAGTTTACTCTAATATTATTTGTTATATTTCTACCAATTTTCCCTACTTACGATGTGCCATTTGACTCATTATGAGATGACTCATAACCATGCTTTGTTAATGCTGTTCCAAAGTCTTCAGCTGTTGGGTACTTTAATATATACCACAGACTCTGAAATAGTCACCATGCATAAAATGCTTCTTCAAAATTGTATGGTATTAGATCTCCTCTTTAGCAGTCAAGGTGGAACATGTGCTGTTGTAGGCAAGGAGTGTTGTACTTACATACCTGATGTGTCTGAAGACATGACTGATCATATTCTGAAAGAAACAGCTAAAATCCATCATTCTGATGGATGGGATTCAATTAAATCTAGGAAGCTGGGGTTACTCAATATTATAAGTCATAATATTTGAACTGATATGCCTTGTCATAATTTAAATCTTTTTTACATATATAAAGGCAGTTATTAATCAAGTAGTTCAAACTCACCTAGCTGGCTGGAGGTGTAGTGGTATCAGCAGCTGACTTCGATGCGAGTGGTCTCGGGTTCGAATCCGCCCAGCTCCTTGCATACCTTCTATCGGTGCTGGGTTGAGCGTCGAGCTGGCAATTCAGCCTCATTAAAATACAGACAAACGCTAAAGAAATGGCAAGGTTGCCACAAGGTATGGGGAGGAATAACTAAACTCATGTAAGTGTGCCTACTTACAAAAATAATCTACATAACAATAGCATAATCCTATGAATACCCTTTGATATTTTCACAACATAGGTGAATTTAAAAATTTTTTTTTATGCCTAACTGTACTGCCCTCACTGAGGTATTGTAACATCGACTGGACAGTCAGCCAAACTCCATTCAAAAATGACGTGAGAGTCAGGGTATAGGCTCCTAGCTCCTTGGGTTTATCCCAGACTCAATGACATGAAATAGCGAATAAGGAGTAAAACTGAAAAACAGTAAAATACAGTGTAATTACTGCATTGTTCTGTTCACACAAGCAAATATACACAGTAAGAACTTGAGTTAAGTTTCCTGCAGGTAAATACTATAGGGTTCCGACAAGTAAATATTATAGGTAAGTAGTATATGTAAACCATTAGCATCTAGGTTAGTTTCTAAAAAACTCAAAAAATAACATTCTATTTCAACAAAATCTTATTGATACTTTGAAATAATTTCTAATCAATATAACGTCAACTTACAAGTAATGTTTCTACAGGGGAAACTACAGAATGGCTTTAGATAGAAAATTATTTTGCTCCTAACATAAACCTCAGGCCTCCTGCCAGTCAATGTGCTTTCCCACTTACTACCTCCTGGCTGCACAGGAAGTGATCTGAAACTGCTCATTAAAATAAAAGCTGAATGTGTTTAATATGAATCAGTTGGCTGAAAGGCAGAATAGTAATGTAGATACCACTAGTTTTTCTGCCTCTGAATTTTCAGATGTAATGAGTTTGCAATGAACTTTTTACTGGCCTTTCAAAGCAATCTCTGATAAACTTCAACTCATTCAAAATGCTGCTGCTAAACTTTTAACCAAAACTAGGATGAGGGAGCATATCACTCTCTACTCTGCATTGGGTTCCTGTACCTTTCAGAGTTGATTTTAAAGTTCTCTTTCTTGTTCTTAAAGCTCTTAGTGGTCTGGGATGGGTGTTGGGGTGGAGATATGGCTCTACCAAAGGAGGTGTAAGGCACTCCTTTCCTCTGCTAACCTGCAGGTCACCCTTGGGCAAGGTCAGCCGCCCCGATCTGGGTCACGTGAAGCCACAGGAGCAGGTGGTGGATGGTCGCATGAGCAGCTGGTGCATACCACTGGTCCTGGTTTTGCGACCGCAGATGCCAGACCGACAATCTCTGAAGATTATTGATAATGGCTGGGTCAGCCATATCGTAAAGACACTGCCCAGAAGAAGGCAATGACAAACCACTTCCATAGAAAAAATTCCCAACGACAAACATGGTCTTGGAAAGATCATGGTCACCGACATCACACAATATGGGACATAACGAATGAATGAATGGTTTGGGACCAGAGTACATCACAGAATCGTTTTTGTTTTATATGATCCTGCCTGAGTATGATCCAGTCTTCCTCTGCCAGTCTCGCAAATTTAACCGATCTCCCTCGAAGGATAATTGTTAGCTCAGCTTTTTTTGAACTGTGCTCCTAAACTGTGGAACTATAAGGTCTACTGACTTGGTTCACATTTTTAAATGCCACATCAAAACCTATTTATTTAACCAACATCTTTTTGTCTTTTATTTTCATGATTATTTTTATTTTTTATTATATTTTCATATTTTGTACTTCTAACCCAATGTAAAGGACTTTGAACTGTATGAAAAATGCCCTATAAATAAAGTTATTATTATCATTAATATTCTAAATGTGTGATTTAGAATCCATAAGACATAGGAGCAGAATTAGGCCATTCAGCCCATCAAGCCAGCTCTGCCAGTTCATCATAGCTGATCCATTTCCTCTTAACCCTATTTTCCTGCCTTCTCCCTGTGACCTTTCACGCCCTTACTAATCAAGAACCTCTGCTTTAAATACACCCAATGACTGGCCTCCACAGCCACTTGTGGCAATGAATTTCACAGATTCACTACCCTTTGGCTAAAGAAATTCCTCCTAATCTCCTTTCTAAATTGTCGTCCCTCTATTCTGAGGCTGTGCCCTCTGGACCTAAAGTCCCTCACCACAGGAAACATCTGCTCTACATCCATTCTATCTAGGCCTTTCAACTTTCGATAGGTTTCGATGAGGTTCCACCCTTCACTCTTCTAAATTCCAGCGAATAAAGGCCCAGAGCTAACAATCACCCGTCGTATGATAAGACTTGCACTTCCAGAATCATTCTCGTGAAAATCCTTTCTTAAATAAGGGACCCAAAAGTGCACACGATACTCCAAATGAGGCCTCAACAGTGTCTTATATAGCCTCAGCATTACCTCCTTGAATCAAAAGAGGGAATGTTGGATTAGACCAGGAGTTACCAACTTGGGGGTTCGCTGACCCTGGGGTTATTGGTAAGGCTCATTGGCATAGACCATATAATTAGATCAAACTGTATAATAGTTATTTTTATTATAATTTAACTTCCTTATGCTTGTTTGTATTTTTATATAGTTACCTGTATACATATAATTGCGCAGTGTGTTTCGTAATGGTTTCAGGTATCACATTACTTGAATGGGGTGATCTGATTGGTTAACTCGAGCATCACAATTTAAAGCAATGTCTGTTACCTACGGAAATTCAGTGGAATCAACAAACTTGGATAAGAGGGGCAAACCATGTTGGTTCTTCTCTTTCCCTTTGTTCTGCCTCCACGGTCTCTTTCTCTCTCTCTATCTCCCCCTCATGCCTCATCTTTGTTCTTGTAACCCTTAATAAACGTTCGCAGGCAAGAAGTTCTATGCCTCATTCTTGACCTCTGACGAACCTTGGATAAAAATCTTCAGTTTGCAGCAGCTGCGTCATCCTGACTGGTGTTGAGAGTTAATGGGGCTGAGTGTGGGCAAGTCAGAATCGGAATTAGATTCAAGATTCAAAAATTTTATTGTAATTCTAACCATACATCAGCTCTGCAGGGCAGAATGAGACAGCGTTTCCCAGGGGCAGTGCAATCATAACATAACAAACGCAGCACTAAATAATAAACATAACAATAAATAGTAAAACACAACAGCCACATGTCAGTTAAAATCAAGTTATAAGTGTCCAGTGCAAGTTAAAAGTGTCCAAAGCAGAGTCAGGTGGAGCAGCTGTTTAGCAGTCTGACTGCCTGTGGGAGGAAGCTGTTTAGTAGCCTTGTGGTTTTAGTTTTGATGCTCCTGTGACGTTTTCCTGATGACAGAAGAACAAACAGTTCATGGAGAGGGTGTGAGGGGTCTTTAATGATGCACCGTGTCTTCTGGAGGCATCGACTCTGTCACCACCAGCATATGTCGTGAAATTTGTTAACTTAGTGGCAGCAGTACAATGTGATACATGATAATGTAGAACAAAAGTAGATCTATTACAGTATCTATATATATGTATATTAAATAGTTAAACTGAAAATAATGCATAAACAGACATTATAGAAGTGAGGTAGTTCATGGGTTCAATGTCCATTCAGGAATCAGATGTCAGAGGGGAAGAAGCTGTTCCTGAATCGCTGAGCCTTCAGGCTCCTGTACCACCTTCCTGACGGTAACATCGAGAAGAGGGCACGTCTTGGGTGATGGGGGTTCTTAATAACGACTCCAACTTTCTGAGGCGCCACTCCTTGAAGATGCCTTGGATACTGTGGAGGCCAGTACCTAAGATGAGCTGACTAATTTTACAACTTTCCGCAGCTCCTTACGATCTTGTGCAGTAGCACCCCCCCCACCCCACCCCCCATACCAGACAGTGATGCAGCCCGTCAGAATGCTCTCCACAGTACATCTGTAGAAGTTTTCAAGTGTTTTAGGTGGAGGGTATTCCATCATAGTCCTGATATTATCTTTAAATGATGGAAAGGTTTTGGGGTGTCAAGAGGTGAGCCACTTAATGCAAGAGGCCCAAACTCTGACTTGCTCACATAGCTAAGGTATTTATGCAGCTAGTCCATCTGTGATTTGGCCAGTGATCTAGGTGTCCGTGTTCATCAGTCACTGAAAGTAAGCATGCAGGTACAGCAGGCAGTGATGAAAGCTAATGGCATGTTGGCCTTCATAACAAGGGGAGCTGAGTATAGGAGCAAAGAGGTTCTTCTGCAGCTGTACAGGGCCCTGGTGAGACCACACCGGGAGTATTGTGTACAGTTTTGGTCTCCAAATTTGAAGAAGGACATTCTGGCTATTGAGGGAGTGCAGCGTAGGTTCACAAGGTTAATTCCCGGGATGGCGGGACTGTCATATGTTGAAAGATTGGAGCGACTGGGCTTATATACACTGGAATTTAGAAGGATGAAAGGGGATCTGATTGAAACATATGAGACTATTAAGGGATTGGACATGCAGCAGGCAGGAAACATGTTCCCGATATTGGGGGAGTCCAGAACCAGAGGCCACAGTTTAAGAATAAGGGGTAGACAATTTAGAACGGAGTTGAGGAAAAACTTTTTCACACAGAGGGTTGTGGTTCTGTGGAATGCTCTGCCTCAGAAGGCAGTGGAGGCCAATTCTCTGGATTCTTTCAAGAAAGAGTTAGATAGAGCTCTTAAAGATAGCGGAGTGAAGGGATATGGGGAGAAGGCAGGAAAAGGCAGGATTAGGTTGTGGATGATCAGCCATGATCACAGTGAATGGTGGTGCTGGCTTGAAGGGCTGAATGGCCTACTCCTGCACCTATTGTCTATTGTCAGTGGTGTAGAGGCATCCACACTGGACTTTGAGGCGAGTGGTCCCGGGTTCGAATCTGGCCGGCTCCTTGCACGCTTTCCAACGGTGCTGGGTTGAGCGTTAGGCTAGCAACCCGGCCTCGTAAAACAGACAAATGCTAAAGAAACAGAAAGGTTGCCTTCCGATGCGCCACAAGGCGCGGAGAGGAACAACATCTATCTGTGTTGATGGTTAATGGTGAAGCCAGGATATTGATGCTGAGTTAAAGCCTATGAATGTCAAGGACAGGTGTTAACACTCTACTGAATTCCAGATAATTTTATTCTGATATTTTTGTCTCTTACCAGCTCAACCTGAACGTCGTCTCGGTCTTGCTGCTTGCATTGATTGCTTCATTTGCTGAGTAGTTAAGAATAGAATTAAACTTTGTGCAGTCGTCAACAATATCCTCACTTCTGACTTTATGATGAAAGGAAGATCAATGATGAATCAGCTAAAGACAACTTGGTCCTTGAGGAACTCCTCCAGTGAGGTCCTGGGATTAGGTTGACTGAACTCCAACAAAGACAACCATCTTGTGCTAGGTATGACGCCAAACATACAAGTATTTTCTCTTTGAAGCCCATTGGCTTCAATTTTACCACAATATCTTAATGCCACGCTAATCCAATGCTGCCTGGAGGTTATGGGCATTCACTCCCAACCAATACCCATACTGATACCGATATCAATACCCATACTGATACCAGTACCAATACTGATTCCAATGCTGATATTGATAGCAATATCAATACTGATCCCATTACCGATAGCAATACCAATACGAATATCAGTACCAATACTATTATCAATACCAGTACTAATGCCAGTACTGATAGCTATGCTGATACCCATACCAATTTTTGGATAATAAATCAATACAGACTCACCAGTGGGAGTCAGCTCTGTGGCTCTTGTTTTCTCCAAGCCTTTGCTGTTTGTGGAAGCTTGCTATGCACCAATGGTGGCAAGTCTTTCATTAGTCAGCAGACATCTCTGCAAGAAGTGAATGGTCAACGTTTCAGGCCTTTCATAGGTCTGAACGTGTCGAGTCTCTCAGCCTGAAGTACTTGCTGATGGTTCATTACCTTCCACAGATGCTGCCTGACTCACTGAGTTCCTCCAGCACTTTGTGCGTTGCTCCAGGTTCCAGCATCTGCATTCTCCTGTGTCTCCATTGCCTATGACGAACAAGCTCCCTTTTCACAGAAGCTGGAAGGTTAATACAGATTGGTATCAGGAGCAGCACAACATTGTGGGCTGAATGGCCTATCCCGCGCTGTACTGTTCAATGTTTTATGCTCTCACTAATACCTCAGTTTCAAAGAGGACACAACCACCGGTATTTAAAACTGAGATTCTTGGGAATACCTTCTCACAGAGAGTGGCAAATTCCTGGAATTCTCTGCCTCAGAGGTAGGTGGAAAGCTGGCATATTTAAAGAGGAAGAGGCTACATATTTAACATAGAAACATTGAAAACTACAGCACAATACAGGCCCTTCAGCCCACAAAGTTGTGCCGAACATGTCCTCAGCTTAGAAATTACCTAGGGTTACCCAGAGCCCTCTATTTTTCTGAGCTCCATGTACCTGTCCAGGAGACTCTTAAAAGACCCTATCATATCCACCTCCACCACCGTTGCCGGCAGCCTATTCCACGAACTCACCACTCTCTGCGTAAAAAACTTTCTTCTCCTCTGAACACACATCTCCTCTGTACCTACTTCCAAAAAGTGATGGCTTCAAAGATGGTTTACCCTCCCCTGATAAACATGTCACGGTGAGGATGGGATTCAAACCCACGTGTGCAGAGCACAATGGATTAGCAGTCCATCACCTTAACCTCTCGGCCATCTCATCAGTCATCTGTCCTATGAGAAGGAAAGGAAATTGCCAATTTGAGTAATTTACAGGTGAAGGAGGAAAAACTAAATGAAAATCCAATTCAATGTCAGAATGTTTGCCCGTGTGTCAAGGGAAAGCCTTGCAAGCGGATTGGAGTCACTCAGGAGGAGTATGACGTTCTCCCAAGGGGTTATTCCCTTAATGGGGAATGCCCGTGTGTGACTTTGCTTAACGTGGGGAGGCTGATGCATGGGCAGCCAGGAGCAGGAGTCGGCCATCTAGCTCATCAAGCCTGCTCCACCATTCAGTAAGATCATGGCTGATCTGACCTTGGACTCATCTCCACCTGCCTGCCTTTTCCCCATAACCCTTAATTCCCTACTACGCAAAAATCTATCCAACTTTGTCTTACTGACGTAGTCCCCACTGCTTCATTGGGCAGAGAATTCCACAGATTCGTCACTCTCTGGGAAAAGCAGTTCCTCCTCATCTCTGTCCTAAATCTACTCCCCTGAATCTTGAGGCTAGGTACCCTAGTGTTAGTCTCAGCTACCAGTGGAAACAACTTTCCTGCCTCTATCTGATCTATCCCTTTCATAATTTTATATGTTATATAAGCTCTCCTCTCATTCTCCTGAATTCCAGCGAGTACAGTCCCAGGTGACTCAATCTCTCCTCATAATCTAACCCCCTCATCTCTGGAATCAACCTGGTGAACTTTCTGTGTACTGCCTCCAAATCCAGTATATCCTTCCTCAAGTATGGAGACCAGAACTGCACACAGTACTCCAGATGCGGCCTCACCGGTACCCTGTACAGTTGCAGCATAACCTCCGTGCTCTTAAATTCAATCCCTCTAGCAATGAAGGCCAACATTCCATTGCCTCTTGATAGCCTGCTGTACCTGCAAACCAACCTTCTGTGATTCATGCACAAACTCCCCCAAGTCCCTCTGCACGGCAGCATGCTGCAATTTTTTTACCATTTAAATAATAATCTGCTCCTTCATTTTTCCTTCCAAAGTGGGTGACCTCGCATTTACCAACATTGTACTCCATCTGCCAGATCCTTGCCCACTCACGTAACCTATCTATATCTCTCTGCAGACTCTCCGTATCTTCTGCACAATTTGCTTTTCCACTCAAATGGTCCTCGACAGATTGGGTGGGGGGTGCCCACGCAGTGCAAGGCAACCGGGGGATGCCTTCACTGCCGTTGTGATGTGTCACCGTCTTCCGCCAGCTTCACCGTTCAGGTCTTGGTTGGATTGCTCTTCCCCTTGACGTTACCACTGTGTGTGATCCGACCACTGTGTGTGACCCGACCACTGTGTGTGATCCGACCACTGTGTGTGACCCGACCACTGTGTGTGACCTTACCACTGTGTGTGACCTTACCACTGTGTGTGACCCGACCACTGTGTGTGATCCGACCACTGTGTGTGACCTTACCACTGTGTGTGATCCGACCACTGTGTGTGACCCGACCACTGTGTGTGACCTTACCACTGTGTGTGACCTTACCACTGTGTGTGACCCGACCACTGTGTGTGACCTTACCACTGTGTGTGACCCGACCACTGTGTGTGATCCGACCACTGTGTGTGACCTTACCACTGTGTGTGATCCGACCACTGTGTGTGACCCGACCACTGTGTGTGACCTTACCACTGTGTGTGACATTACCACTGTGTGTGATCCGACCACTGTGTGTGACCTTACCACTGTGTGTGATCCGACCACTGTGTGTGACATTACCACTGTGTGTGACCCGACCACTGTGTGTGACATTACCACTGTGTGTGACCCGACCTGGAGCTATCCAGAAGGCATCACTCTCGGGGTCCCAGGAACTCACAGGCCCCTCCACCACGACAAGGTGATGTTCCCGGGAGAAGGCCACAAAGTTTATCAACATTACCGTTAAGCACAGGCCTTTTGTTGCTGTTTGTCAACGGCACTGTTCAGCCTTCCTGATCTGGATTCTTATCCAAATTGCCCAGACTGCACCCTTCCCTTTCCTTCCTCTGTGAGCTTGATGGTCCTGGGCCTAGAACAGGAGGCCTGGAGGTAGTTGTCCTGGGCCTAGAACAGGAGGCCTGGAGGTAGTTGTCCTGCGGTTGGAGGCCTGGAGGTAGTTGTTCTGGGATTGGAGGCCTGGAGGTAGTTGTCCTGCGGTTGGAAGCCTGGATGTATTTGTCCTGGGATTGGAGGCCTGGAGGTAGTTGTTCTGGGATTGGAGGCCTGGATGTGGTTGTCCTGCGGTTGGAGGCCTGGATGTAGTTGTCCTGCGGTTGGAGGCCTGGATGTAGTTGTCCTGGGTTTGGAGGCCTGGATGTAGTTGTCCTGGGGTTGGAGGCTTGTGTGATTGAGGGGCGTGGGAGGGTAGGAAAGGGGCTCGTTCTGTGGTTATCTTCTTTGTTCTGCTATCACTCTTGCTGCTACTTGTGTTATGTCATCTTAGAAAAGATGTGCTGGCATTGGAGAGGGTCCAGAGGAGGTTCACGAGGATGATTCCAGGAATGAAAGCGTTATCATAAGGGGAACATTTGATGGCTCTGGGTCTGTACTCGCTGGAATTCAGAAGGATTGGTGGGGGGGCGGGATCTCATGGAAACCTTTCCATGAGAAAGATTGAATGGTTGAATGGTGGAGCAGACTCGATGGGCTGAATGGTCTACTCCTCCTGTATTTTACGGTCTTATGTGTCGTTGTTCTGCTGAATTCTGTGGACGTGCCATGTTGATGACGGAGTGTGTGGCGACATCTGGCTACCCCAGCACATCCTTTAGTTGTTTTGGTTGTTAATGCAAACAGTGCATTTCACTGTATGTTTTGACGTATCTGTGATAAATAAATCTGTATCTGGTTCTGTCATGGTCCCTTCTGGCAATCCCCCACCATGCCATGTACCTCAGGAATTGGGCCTCAATCACCTCATTTAAATTCCAATCATTCCCAGGTTCCACCATCTACACACACCTGCTTCCCATCAGAAACTGCAGGATAAAGACCCTGTGACCACAGCAAGGAGTTGCTAGTTTGTTGGTTGACTCTTGTATGAGTAGCCTTGTTCCATAGTTCTTAGGACTATCAGTTCTAAGGCTAGCATCATTCCTGAATTATCTACTAAAACCAAGACTTTGGCTAAAGACTCTCTGGACACCAATTCCACACTCGCTACAACCATAACACCTCCTGAATCGGCCTCTGCTCCTGTGTTCAACACTTGGGTTCGTACCACTGCCACGTCCTCGCAGCAGGTTTGGTTTGAATCAAATGGTATGTTTCAGTGTGCACCTGACAAACTGGGTGGCACGGTAGTGTAGTAGTTAGCACAATGCTTTACAGTACAGGCAACCTGGCTTCAATTCCCGCTACTGCCTGTCAGGAGTTTGTGGGTTTCCCCCAGGTGCTCTGATTTCCTCCCACAGTCCAAAGACATACTGGTTGTTAGGTTAATTGGTCATTGTAAATTGTCCTGTGATCATGCAAGGATTAAATTGGTGGGAATTGCTGGGCAGTACAGCTCGAAGGGCCTATTCTGCACTGTATCTCAATAATAATGTTAAAGCTAATCTATAATCTTTTTTAAAATGAAAATGCTCTCTTCCTTATTGAGAAGAGAGGTAAGGGAAGAGAGAAAGAGTGGCAACAGTGGGAGGGAAAATGAAGCAGGAGATGCAGGGGAAAGAACAGGGATCTGTTAATCTCTTCCATCTGTGCCAGAGACAGCTTGATGTATTAAATCAATGCATATTTTGTTTTTGTTTTCTCCAGTTGATACCTCAAAGGATGTGCCAGGTGGCTAAAAATGGCACAGCCAGGTGCGGCTCCTGACAGCTCAGAGATAGTTTCCTTGAGTCCGCATCTTCTGACAAGATGCACGTTGCGTGGTCCAGGGATTCTCGGTGTGGCTAGTGCACAGCCCTGTCCCCACGTCACAGTGGCTCAGCTCCACAACAGAGAGGTGGGGGGGGGGTGGTGGTTGGGAGTGTGGAGTGAAGACAGACTGCATTAGAGCTGCAGCTTGCTGCAGTGTGGAAAGATTGACACTATTTAGTCAGTTCTTCCAGTTTTATCCTGGGAGAGTCGAACACTGATAGCACCACGTTTAAATTGGTAAATTACTACTGACACAGGTACAGTGAAAAATGTGCCTTGCATACTATCCGCACAGATCAATTCATTGCAATGGTGTGTTGAAATACTGCAAAGTAAAATAATAGCAGAGTGCGGAATGAAGAGTTTCAATACAGTGAGGTCAAGAGTACATCTTATTGTACTCAGCAACCATTCAGTAGACATAACAGTGGAGTAGAAGTGATATTTCAGGCTTTAGAAACATAGAAAATAGGTGCAGGAGTAGGCCATTCGGCCCTTTGAGCCTGCACCGCCATTCAGTATGATCATGGCTGATCATCCAACTCAGAACCCTGCACCTGCCTTCTCTCCATACCCCCTGATCCCTTTAACCACAAGGGCCATATCTAATTCCCTCTTAAATATAGCCAATGAACTGGCCTCAACTGTTTCCTGTGGCAAAGATTTCCACAGATTCACCACTCTCTGTGTGAAGAAGTTTTTCCTTATCTCAGTCCTAAAAGGCTTCCCCTTTATCCTCAAACTGTGACCCCTCGCTCTGGACTTCCCCAACATCGGGAACAATTTTCCTGCATCTAGCCTGTCCAATCCCTTTAAAATTTTATACGTTTCAATCAGATCCCCCCTCAATCTTCTAAATTCCAGAGAGTATAAGCCTAGTCGATCCAGTCTTTCATCATATGAAAGTCCTGCCATCCCAGGAACCTTCTGACTGTGGGGAGGTGGGGAGGGGGGGAAATCAGATTCAGTATTAATATTCCCGGGACTCGCACAACCAGGTTCAAGAACAGTTCCTACTCCTCAACCACCAGGCTCTTAAAATAAAAGGGGATAACAACACTCACTTGCCCCACAAGTGAAATGTCCCCCACAACCAATGATCTCACTTCAAGGACTCTTTACCATCTCATGTCTTTGTTATTTATTGCTTTTTATTTGTATTTGCATTTGTACAGTTTGTTGTGTTCCGCACTCTGGTTGATCCCATTGTAGTTACTATTCTATAGATTTGCTTGAGTGTACCCGCAGGAAAAATGAAGCTCAGGGTTGTATATGGTGACATATGTGTTCTTTGATAATAAAATTGATTTTGAACATTCAAACAGCAAGTATCAGTGATGTTAAACCTGATTCTGATCCAGTGAAAGTGCAGTGCAGGTAGACAATAAAGTGCAAGGTCACAACGAGGTTGATTGTGAAGTTAAGAGTCCACCTTATTGAACTGGAGAATCATTCAGTAATCATTTAATGATTAAAGAAACTAAAGAAATTTGGCCTGTCCCCAAAAACCCTCACTAATTTTTATAGATGCACTGTAGAAAGCGTTCTTCTAGGGTGCATCACAACCTGGTATGGAAGTTGTCCTGTCCAAGACCGGAAGAAGCTGCAGAAAATCGTGAACACGGCGCAGCACATCACACAAACCAATCTTCCGTCCGTGGACTCACTTTACACCACACACTGTCGGAGCAGTGCTGCCAGGATAACCAAGGACACGACCCACCCAGTCAACAGACTTCTCGTCCCTCTTTCCTCCGGGAGAAGGCTCAGGAGCTTGAAGATTCCAACTGTGATAAGACTGCTGAATGGATCCTGACCCAGATCTGGGCCGTACCCTCCAAATATCCAGACCTGCCTCTCGGTTTTTTTGCACTACCTTCCTTCCCATTTTTCTATTTTCTATTTATGATTTATAATTTAAATTTTTAATATTTACTAATTTTTACTATTTTTAATATTTTAAATGTTTAATATTTGAAATCCAGGGAGTGGGAAGCACAGAATCAAATATCGCTGTGATGATTGTACGTTCTAGTATCAATTGTTTGGTGACTATGAAGTATAATCATGGGTAGAAGTTCTCCTTGAGCTTGGTGCTACATGCTTTCAGGCCTTTGTGTCTTCTGCCTGATTGGAGGGGGAGAGAATAGAGAATGCCAGGGACGGGTAGGATATTTAATGATGCTGGCTGCTTTACTGAGGCGGTGAGAAGTGCAGACAGACTCTTTGGGGTGCGCTGAGCGGTGTCCATGAATGCAGATCAGATTGCTTCTTTTTTGTTTTATTCCTCTGCATATAAATTGTCTCCTTTCTCCACCTGCTTGGGAATGAATGACAAGACTCCAGTGGAAATATTGCCTGGTATTTCATCCCCTCTCCTGTCCTGCAGTTAGCAGGAAAATCAAAAGCTTATTAAAAATCAGAAAAACGAGAGGTCCTGCAGACGCTGGAAACCCAGACAAAGAGTCTGAGCCTGAAACGGTCCTTGAACCCATGCACATCGCCTCACTCCTCCTCTTTCGCACTGTGCACTCATTTATTGTAACCTACAGTGATTTATTGTGCACTGCGCTGCCAAAAAACATCAAATGTCACAACACATATCGGTGGTAATGAACCTGATTCTGGTGTACTTGAAGCACAGTGCCTCCAGTAGGGTGCCAGAGTAGATATCTGTTCTCAAGTCACTGGAGCGGAAATTGAACCACCGACTTCAGATAGAAAGATGAAAACCGCTCACAAGGATTATGAATTCAATCAAAACATAAGAGCCCACATGGGTTTGCTCCAGGTGCTCCAGTTTCCTCGCACAGTCCAAAGACATGCCAGTTGGTAGGTTAGTTGGTCATTGTAAATCATCCTACAATTTGGCGAAGATTAAATCGGAGGGTGGCGTGGCTCAGAGGGCTGGAAGGGCCTATTACACACTGTATGTAAATAAATAAGATGAAATTATCTATTTTCCTCAGCAGAGGCGTTAGTAAATAATGGGCACCCATGTTAGTAAATTGGCCTGCGGAGTTCCTGCAGTATTTTCTTGGTGTTGCTCGGATTTTCAGCATCTGCAAATTTTCTCTTGCTTGTGAGTCGAGGAATTTTTGTTTCAGTCAGTGAATAGTAGGGTCTGGAACTTATTGCCTGAAAGAAAGTTGCAGGCAGAAACCTTCGCCACTCGCGGACCATACCTGGTTGAGTCATTGAAGCATTAATCCATTAACATGTGGGGGAGTCTAGGACAGAGGACACAGCCTCAGAATAGAAGGTTGTCCATTCAGATCAGAGATGAGGAGGAATTTCTTTAGCCATAGGTGGTGGATCTGTGGAATTCATTGCCTTGGACAGCTGTGAAGATCAAGTCACTGGATACATTTAAAACAGACGATGATAGGTTCTGGATTAGTCAAGGTGTTAATGGTTATGGGGAGAAGGCAGGAGAATGGGGTTGAGAGGGATAGTAAGTCAACCATCAACCACACAGAGAAGAGGCAATGGGCTGAATGGCCTTATTCTGCTCCTATGACTTATGATCAGTGTCCACTTTTGGCTTTCACAGACAAAGTGGGCTGAATGGCCTCTTTTTCTATTCCATTGTCATCATCTGGATTTATATACAGGAACCAACTGTACTTCACAACTTACCACTGAACAGCAATGAGTTAAGACCGTAAGACCATAAGATATAGGAACAGAATTAGGCCATTTGGCCTATCGAGTCTTCTCTGCCATTTCACCAGAGCTGATCCATATAACCATATAACAATTACAGCACGGAAACAGGCCGTCTCGGCCCTTCTAGTCCGTGCCGAATGTTTACTCTCACCAAGTCCCACTGACCTGCACTCAGCCCATAACCCTCCATTCCTTTCCTGTCCATATATCTATCCAATTTAACTTTAAACGACAACGTCGAACGTGCCTCAACCACTTCTGCTGGGAGCTCGTTCCACACAGCTACCACTCTCTGAGTAAAGAAGTTCCCCCTCATGTTACCCCTAAACTTTTGCCTTTTAACTCTCAACTCATGTCCTCTTGTTTGAATCTCCCCTACTCTCAATGGAAAAAGCCTATCCACGTCAACTCTATCTATCCCCCTCATAATTTTAAACACCTCTATCAAGTCCCCCCTCAACCTTCTACGCTCCAAAGAATAAAGACCCAGCTTGTTCAATCTTTCTCTGTAACTTGGGTGATGAAACCCAGGTCCCTTCTTCCCCTCAGCCCCAATCTCTGGCCTTCTCCCTGTATCCCTTCATGCCCTGACCTGGAATATATCCACTCCTCTTCGTGAGAGTCAAAACTGTTTCCATTATTCTACCATATATAAAAATACCTGAAGCCCTCAATTGTACTCCAACCTGTAACTCACTCACCAGAACTCCATCTGCAGATTAGAGGGTTTTAGCTATAAAGAGAGGTTGGAGAATTGGAGCCTGAAGTTTATAATTTTATGAAAATTGTCACGATGCGCACTCGCAGGACTGGACCCAAGCATGAACGAATGGCAGACTCTCTCTCCGTCACGGTGGTTGTGGGCACCGGCTCATCCCAGGAGTGGAGGGTGGCAGCCTTCGTCACGGTAAGCACTGACGACGACTTGACCCAGGAGCTGAGGAGTGGCAGGCTCCCCATGAAGAGATAGAAACAAGAGTTTAGACCAACCCTTCTCCACAAACACACTGGAGGTCTCCACTTACAGTGCGCAACGAGAGGCCCCTTTAAGTAATCCTAGACAGTGCGAAACACGTGCCGGTCACAATCAACCCAACCAGACCAAACAGAAAGTACCTGGGCTTAGCGACTCTAACGATTAGTAACGTATCTTGACCTCAGTGATGTCGGAGGATGGCACAGAAGTTCCGGGCCTGCGATTTATGGAGTTCAATTGGGCTCTTTCTGTTTTTTATCTTTATAATCTGTGTTTTCGCTCATTCTTTCTTGCTGCCATTTGTGCAGTTGTTTTTTCCAGCGTGTTGGGGGGGTTTGATCTTCTTGTTGCCATTTGTGCAGTTTTTATTTGCGTGGGGGTTGATGCTCCTGTTGCCAAATGCGCGCATTGGTTTGTTTTTGCACTGGGGAGTGGGGGTTGATGTTCCGGCTGCTGTTTGTGCAATTTGTTTTTTTTTTTTTTTGTGTATTGGGGGGGGGCAGGTTGATGTTTTTCTTCCCATGGTTTTCTTCGTCTCGTGGCTGTCCGGGCAAGATAAATCTCAGAGTTGTACGCTGCATGCATACTTTGACTGTAAATGTACCTTGAACAATGAATCTTAAATATAGATGCTCAAGAAACCCAGAAGCCCAGTGCTTTACGGCAAGTCTCAGAGGCCTGCAGGGGTCATGACAGAAAAATCATAAACAGAATCTTTTCTCTGAGGGTAGAAACATTGAATATAGAGGACATAAGGTGAGGGGGGGGGAAGGGTGAAATTTAAAGAAGATGTATGGAGATTTTTTTTATATACAGGGAGATAGATGTCTGGAAAGTGATGCCAAGGACTGGTAGTGGAAGTAGATACGATAGAGGAGTTCAAGAGCATTTTGGATACGCAGATGAATACACAGAGAATGGAAGCATACAGATCATGTGCAGGCAGAAGGAATTAGTTTAATTTGGCATGAATCAGGGCACAGACATCGTTAGTCAAAAGGACCTATTCTTGTGCAGTCCTACATTTTAAAGTCCTGAACTCCTCAAAGAGATTCTAACCTGTAACTCACCCTCGGGATCTAATATTTTATATAAAAATTACTTATCTTGGTGATGCAGGAACAGCTTCTTCCCCTCTGTCATCTGATTTCTGAATGGACATTGAATCCATGAACATTACCTCACTACTTGTTTATTTCTATTTTTGAACTACTTACTTAATTTATCTATTTTATATATATATATAGATGGTTTTAGAGTCATGCAGCAGTACAACACAGTTACAGGCCCTTCAGCCCATCTAGTCCATGGCAAAACCATTTGTACTGCCTACTCCCAGAAGGTATTCTCTCCAGCAACAGTTACATATGATTACTTCTCCTGTATACATCCTGTACCTATGACAAAGACACTGATCTCTCTTGTAGCCAACATCACAGAGCGATGCTCAGCTGACAGGCCGCGTGAATTATTTACTCTCTGAGAACAGAGAAAATCGAAGGCACTGACATCAGAGGAAATTAGTCACAGTGAAACACAACAGCTCCTCGTGGCAAGGATAGCCAGCTGGGGCTGAGGCCGGCTAATCCAAACATCTGGGGAAGCTTGCTAGTGAGAGAGCCAGGCGAGAATAGGAGGAGGCCATTCAGCCCCTCAAACTTACATTCAGACCAGTGTCCTATTTCCACCCCTTCTGTCTCCTATCTCTGGATAAATTATCTCAAGCAACAGTCAGAATCAGAATCAGGTTTAATATCACTGGCATGCGTCGTGAACTGTGTTAACTTAACAGCAGCAGTACAATGAAATTACAGTAAATATATATATGTATATTAAATAGCTAAGTTAAAAAAGTAGTGCAAAAAAAAAACAAATAAAAAAGTAGAGAGGTAGTGTTCATGGGTTTCAAGGTCCAGTTAGAAATCAGATGGCAGAGGGGAAGAATCTGTTCCTGAATCGCTAAGTGTGTGCCTTCAGTCTTCTGTACCTCCTTCCTGATGGTAGCAATGAGAAGAGGGTATGTCCTGGGTGATGGGGGTCCTTCATAATGGACGCCGCCTTTCTGAGGCACCACTCCTTGAAGATGTCCTGGATTCTACGGAGGCCAGTACCCGTGATGGAGATGACTAATTTTACAAGTTTCCTCAATTTACTTTGATCTTGCGCAGTAGTCCCCTCCCCGCCCCCATACCAGACAGTGATGCAGCCAGTCAGAATGCTCCCTGCAGTACATTACTGGATGGTTTTGATTTTATTAGTTGACAAACCTAATCTCCTCAAACTCCTAATGAAATATAGCCGCTGTCTTGCCTCCTCACGCTTACAATCACTCTTAGGTTTACCTCCCTCCCCCTCTGCTTTCCACAGGGATCATTCCCTCTGCAATTCCCTTGTCCATACGTCCCTCCCCACTAAACTTCCTGGCATCTATCCCCGCAAGCGGCCTCAGTGTAATACCCGTCCATACTCCTCCTCCCTCACCTCCACTTCGGGCCCCAAACGGTCCTCCCAGGTGAGGCAACACCTCACCTGTGAATCTGCTGTGGTTGCCTATCGTGTCTGGTGCTTGGGATGCGGCCCCCTCCGCGCTGGTGAGTCCCGTCGTAAACTGCGGGACCGCTTTGTTGCGCCACCAGCCAGCCCAAGGAATGAGATTCTAATAAAGTTGGAAACTTGTCCAACAATTTGGCCTGTACAAGTGCTTCATTATTGTAGCATTACAGTGATGCCCAGAGACCTCAATGAATTCAAACTCATAATCCAATCACAGAGGGATTTAAATTCAGTTAATTAAATATGTTCTGGAATAAAAGGCTAGTATCGATAACAAAGGCCAATGAAACTAATAGAATGTCACCAAAACCCCACCTGGCATTGATACCCGCCTGCTCAGATCTCAATATGACTCCAGATCTAGAGAGGGACATCTTTTAACTACCAGGAGACCATAAGAAATAGGAGTAGAATGAGGCCATTCAGCCTATCTGGTCTGTTCTGTCATTCACCACCCTCTGGCTAAAGAAGTTTTTCCTCATCTCTGTCTAAAGGGATGCCCTCTGCTCCTAGACTCTCCTGCTCTCTAGGCCTTTCAAGTCTTCCATGGAACATACTGTAGCTGTACTGAGAGGCTTCTGCTGCTGGTGGCAGTGCTGAGCAACCTTCAGCCCCATCGGACTTTCAGATCCAGCAGGTAATACCGGGGTAGTTAGAGGTACAGAGTCATAGAAAAGTACATCACAGAAAAAGGCCACTTGGCCCATCTAGTCCATGCTGAGCCATTTGAACTGCCTACTCCCATCTATCTGTATCAGGACTGCAGCCTTCCATACCCCTACTATCCAGGTACCTATCCAAACTTCTGTTAAACGTTGAAATCGAGCTCGCATGCACCACTTGTGCTGGCAGCTCGTTCCACACTCTCACCACCCTCTGAGTGAAGTTTCCCCTCATGTTCCCCTTAAATGTTTTGCCTTTCACCCTTAATCCATGACCTCTGCTTGTAGTCCCACACCACCTCAGTGGAAAAAGCCTGCTTGCATTTACCCTATCTATACCTCTCATAATTTTGTATCCCTCTATCAAGTCTCCTCTCAATCTTCTACGCTTCAAGGAATAAAGTCCTAACCTATTCAATCTTTCCTTATGATTCCTTATAAATCTGGGTGTGGAGTTCTTGTTGCTACCTATTTATTTGTATGTGTATCATTTAATATTTCTCCTTGTATGTGTATGCGTGTACAGAATGTGTATGTGTGTGTATGTATATTTGTGTATGTGTGAGTTTCTTTGTGTGTGTGCTTTCCTTCACGAGTCTCTATACTGAGGTGTTGTTGGTGTGTCAGTCTCACCAGGTATCTCAGGACTTTGTGCCTCGTCTCTACCTGTCTGCTTTATGCTCACTCATCATTGTTGTCTGTCTTGTCGTTCCTATCAATAGTCTGCAATGCAGGTCTCTGTCTGTCCCTCCATTAAACGCTGTGCTCTGTCTCATTGCTGTTTGTGTGTTTCTACAAACCCATCTATCTTTCTCTTTATTGCTGTGTTCTGTGTGCATCAGTGCCTGTGGGCACTTGTGTGTGTGTGTGTGTGTGTGTGTGTATGTGTGTATGTATGTGTGAGTGTGTGTGTGCGTGTGTGTGTATGTGTGTGTGAGTGTGTGTGTGTGTGTAAGTGCATTTATGTCTGTGTACATATGGCTGCGTGTAACTATGTATGTTTCTGTGTGTGGGCAAAGTGTGTGCAGATCTGTACGTAGTGGATTTTGAATGAAAACCTGAGTGTTTACATCATACGAGCTTGTCGGCAGATCAGAATAGCCGAGTACATGTGTTTGTGTGCATGACTGTGCATGCATCAGAACATTTGATGGCTCCGGGTCTGTTCTTGCTGGAATTTAGAAGAATGGGGGTGGTTCTTGTTGAAACCTATCAAATATTGAAAGCTCTGGATGGAGTGGATGTGGAGAGGACGTTTCCTCTGGTGGGGGAGTCTAGGACCAGGGGGCACAGATAGAGTGGATGTGGAGAGGATGTTTCCTATGGTGAGGGAGTCTAGGACCAGAGGGCACAGACAGAGTGGATGTGGAGAGGATATTTCCTATAGTGGGGGAGTCTAGGACCAGAGGGCACAGATAGAGTGGATGTGGAGAGGGTGTTTCCTCTGGTGGGGGAGTCTAGGACCAGAGATCTTATTGAAGGGCGGAGCAAGCTCGATGGGCTAGATGGCCAACTTCTGTTCCTGTTTGTTAGGTTTTTAAGCTAGAAGGCGGGTTTACTGAACCAGTCGCTTCGGGCAGATGGGGCTTGTCAGCCGTGGTTGGCAGCTCATCTAGGAGAAGGAAAACTCTGGTCTCAAACTTCTGCTACCTTGCGGCTTCCATTCATGGGGAAGGAGTTGGGAGTAAACCATGAGGAAAATTCCAGAGCTGGAATCCCTAAGGCAGTCCAACGTTGAGTTCATCGCTGACTGGCAATTTCACCAACGCCACTGGTGCCAAACTGTATCGGTCTCTGCCGTTCCTTTGGATTCATCAGCTGTGTGGAGAGGGGGAGCCTGCTGCATGGGCAACAGCTTGTTCTCCATATCATACTGCCCTGGCTTGCATTTCATTCAGACCTCTGGGATGCAACGTCCATGGTCAATCTCAACCAATGGAGTGCCTCAAATATGCAAGCGCACACCATCTACTCTCCCACCAAGGCCACATGCATCACGCCAGACACTGTAAAAACACACTGAAACTTCAATGCGGCACATTCTGCAGACTGGCTCCTGTCTAGCCTGACGGGGGGGGGGGGTGGCACTGGGTGGAGGGAGTTGCGGTTTTCTGTGACCCTTACTGCCCTGCGACCACCCCTCGTGTCAAGATGCGTCAAAGTGCTTTATAGCTACTGGAGTGCTCTGGAAGAATGGTCACCATTGCAACAGAGGAAATTTATACACAGCATGCTCCCACGAGTAGCAATTGTATAAAATATTACCGCTCTTAGAATGTATAAGGAGATAAAGTTGGACGTGCAGAGCAGAGTAGGTGGCTGGTGATGGAAGCAAAGGTATTGTTCAATTCTATATCAATCTGTGACTCCATGTGTGGTGAGGGAAGGAGGAGACAGACAGACAGATAGAGAAACAGAGAGAAAAGGATACAGACAGAGAGAGAGACAAAGCAAGAAAGAGAGAGATGGACAGAAAGAGGGAGACAGAGAAAGAAAGAGGGAGAGACTGAGAAACAAAGAAACAGAGGCAATGGATAGATAGAGAGAAAAAGAGAGATGCAGAGAGAAAGAAGGAGGGAGATAGACAGATGGAGATATATAGACAGAGAATGAAAGAGAGAGTAAAGGGGGGAGGGGAGGTAAAGAGGAATTCCAAATAACAATAGAATATTAACCATAATATGGAGGCAGTGTTTATGATTCATTCTAATAATTAAAATTTCACAGAAGGATTCCTCCTGCAATGGAATCCAGGAGACTCAATCAGAAAAAAAAACTCATCTCTCTGACACCGAGCCCCATTGCATAATACTTGGAGCGCTGGTCTGTAAAAAATGTTCAGAGCATCAGGCTGCTTCAGCCCAGCTCAAATGTCTTCGGCGGATGCTGGAAACCTTGAGCAAGGCTGGAGGAACTCAACAAGTCAGGCAGAATCCATGGAAGGGAGTCGACAGTCGACCTTTTGACTTGGGGGGTCTCAGCCCGAAACGTCGACTGCTGACTCCCGCCTGACTTGCTGAGGTCCTCCGGCGTTTTGCAAGCGCGGCTCGGGTGTGCGGCTTGACTGGAGGCAATGCGGCTGTTTCGGTGGGGCTTCTCCCGGGCAGCGCGGTGTGGCATGCCCCTTTAAGACTGCGCACGGACTCTGTGCTGCACTCTGTTTCACAGGATCACTCCCCGCACCCTCTCCCTCCTCTCCCTCCTCTCGGCTGCTGCGGAACTGCCTCCCTCAGCACCGCCTGCCAAGCGGACTCGTAAATCCTGGCTGCTTCCTGCCGCCGCACCGCGATACCAGTCTGATAAGGCTCCATCTGTAGGAATGCAGTGGGTTACGACCCGTGCCCCACTGCAATGATTACTTCTGCAGTGGGGAGCGGGGAGCGGGGAGAATGCAGAAGCCAATCTCAGTCCTTGATATTTTCAGCAACAATGACTTTAGTCCGCAGAGATAGTCAAGGCTCCGTTTATTGAACAGAACAGTGTTTAATGTTTACATATATCAAATGCCTCTTTTTTTCTCTCTGCAGGATTTTGGTTCGCATTCAACGGGGTGAGCCGTGATCAGTGAATCGGGGGATTTGCATTAACCCTCAATTTACTAGGTCCTGGTTTCTAATTAGGATCCATCTGGGGTTCTTATTAGCTCATAAAATATAAGAGCAGAACCGGGCCATTCGGCCCATCGAGTCTGCTCCACCGTCTGGCTGATTTCTTATCCCTCTCAACCCCATTCTCCTGCCTTCTTTGGCGCCTTTACTAATCAAGAATTTATCAACCTCCCTTTTAAATGTACCCAATGACTTGACTTGGCAATGAATTCCACAGACTCACCACCCTCCAGCTAAAGAAATTTTCTCCTCATCTATGTGCTAAAGGACGCCTCTCCATTCTGATTGGGAATATTAGATTATTTAGAACATAGAACATAGAATAGTACAGCACAGTACAGGCCCTTCGGCCCACAATGTTGTGCCGACCCTCAAACCCTGCCTCCCATATAAGCCCCCACCTTAAATTCCTCCATATACCTGTCTAGTAGTCTCTTAAACTTCACTAGTGTATCTGCCTCCACCACTGACTCAGGCAGTGCATTCCACGCACCAACCACTCTCTGAGTAAAAAACCTTCCTCTAATATTCCCCTTGAACTTCCCACCCCTTACCTTAAAGCCATGTCCTCTTGTATTGAGCAGTGGTGCCCTGGGGAAGAGGCGCTGGCTATCCACTCTATCTATTCCTCTTATTATTTTGTATACTTCTATCATGTCTCCTCTCATCCTCCTTCTCTCCAAAGAGTAAAGCCCTAGCTCCCTTAATCTCTGATCATAATGCATACTTTCTAAACCAGGCAGCATCCTGATAAATCTCCTCTGTACCGTTTCCAATGCTTCCACATCCTTCCTATAGTGAGGTGACCAGAACTGGACACAGTACTCCAAGTGTGGCCTAACTGGAGTTTTATAGAGCTGCATCATTACATTGCGACTCTTAAACTCTATCCCTCGACTTATGAAAGCTAACACCCCATAAGTTTTCTTCACTACCCTATCCACCTGTGAGGCAACTTTCAGAGATCTGTGGACATGTACCCTGAGATCCCTCTGCTCCTCCACACTACCAAGTATCCTGCCATTTACTTTGTACTCTGCCTTGGAGTTTGTCCTTCCAAAGTGTACCACCTCACACTTCTCTGGGTTGAACTCCATCTGCCACTTCTCAGCCTACTTCTGCATCCTATCAATGTCTCTCTGCAATCTTTGACAATCCTCTACACTATCTACAACACCACCAACCTTTGTGTCGTCTGCAAACTTGCCAACCCACCCTTCTACCCCCGTATCCAGGTCATTAATAAAAATCACGAAAAGTAGAGGTCCCAGAACAGATCCTTGTGGGACACCACTAGTCACAATCCTCCAACCTAAATGTACTCCCTCCACCACCACCCTCTGCCTTCTGCAGGCAAGCCAATTCTGAATCCACCTGGCCAAACTTCCCTGGATCCCATGCCTTCTAACTTTCTGAATAAGCCTACAATGTGGAACCATTTATATTAGGATGTGGTTGTTAATACAAACAGCACATTTAACGGTATATTTGGATAAATAAATTTGAATCTTGAATTAAGTGTCTGTGGTCCACTGGGGAAGTCCGAGGCCCACTGTCCGCGAGCCCACTGAAGACCTGGAGGCCTGCCCAGGGGCTGGAGGATTGTCACTGTGGGTGGGTGGGGTGGGATGGATGAAAGGGAGTTCCTTTGCTCTTGTTGTTCTGCCGAGAACTGTGGGAATGCTATACTGGCGCCGGAAGGTGTGGCAACACTTGTGGCCTGGCCCCAGCAAGGCTGTGTTGGTCGTTAACGCCAACGATGCATCTCACTGTATGTTTCGGTCTACCTGTGCGTGAATGTGAATCTGAATGTTTCACACCAAGCACAAAGCTCATCGTACAAAGTTCTAACAGGTACAGTATACACAAGCCGGCTAAACCTCTACATTCTCCTGTCCCTGAGGAGTTAGGTACAAGTTGGATGATCTTGGTGGAGAGGGTGTGTGTTCGTCCATCATCGACATCGATGAGGACCTCGACACCACTATGATGATGATGGTGTTGAGACTAATGCGAGATTTGGATTTAAGTGGGGGGGGGGGAGGGGAGTTGCGCAGCGTCAGCCTCACTGTCTCTCTTCCCAATTCCCATCTGGATCCAGTGGCAAAACAGAGTCGAGACGGCTGGAGATGGGACTAGACGCAGTGGATGACCAGGACATCTTCCCTGTCTTGTCGTGCTCTACACGTTCCACAACGCTTGCAGAGACCGCCTTCTTGACCGTTGGACCTTCCATAGGTCTCGTCTGCTCAATCCGCTGGAGTCTGTCTTCACATGCTGGGATAGACAACTCCCTATCTCACCGAGGGTTTGAGACCTGTCGGCTACCCTCACCTGGTTTAGCCGGCTTGTCGAAGCCGTTGCCCGGGGTGTGGCCGCTGTCGCATGCAAACAGCTAGGGGAGCCACAGGTGAGAGCTGAGTTCCAGGTGGGGACCAAAGGTGGACTAACTGCCTTGAAACGGACGCCACATGTTCCCCCCACCAGAGGCGCTACCCCTCCCTGACACCCCATACACCCCAGTGGAGAGGGTGCAGTCAACCTGGAGACCAACTTCTGGTGAGTCTGGCTGCCACTGGCTAAGGCAGCCTTTCACAAGCCAAGTAGCCATGCATCAGATCGGCCACCTACCTGCCTCGGTTCTGACAGTATGTCCCTGCAGGATGCTTCTGGAGAGGGAGCACATGGGTGTTCACCTGGTCATTGGGGACTTTCCCTAACCAGTGACAGGGCAGTGAGGAAAACACCTTAATTCAAGCTGTGCTGCTGCTTTTAATAAAGCTATTTTTAAAACAAATCAATCCCAAAAAGCTCACTAAAATGGGCACCTGTGAATGAAGTCAAGTCAAATCAAGTTTATTGTCATTTAACTATATACATGTATATCGTCAGACGAGACCATGTTTCTCTTGACCAGGGTGTGGAGCACAGTAGTGCAGACAACATGCATATAACCACAATAATTTATGAAAATAAGAATTAAATCTACGTGGATTATGCATAAAGAAAGTAAAGTGCATAAATTAAATATTTAGGGTATAGTACAAATTATCTGGTGACACTTTGAATGTGATGTGGCAGGGAGTTCAGAAGCCTAATGGTCTGAGGGAAGAAGCCATTTCCCATTCTGACCGTTCTTGTCTTTATGCATCAGAGTCTCCTGCCTGATGGTAGAAAGTCAAAGAGGATGCTGGATGGATGGGTGGGATCATTGATAATACTAAGGGCTCTGCGTACGCAGCGCTCCTGATCAATGTCCGTGATGGATGGTAGGGAGACCCCTGTGATCCTCTTGGCCATTCTCACAGTCCTTTGTAGGGACTTCCAGTCTAATGCTTGGCTGCTCCCAGACCAGATGGAGAGGCAGCTTGTCAGGCCGCTGTCAATGGTGCTCCTGTAAAATTCAGTTAAGATGAGGAGGGGCAGCCTTGGTGGCCTCAATCTCCTCAGGAAGTGGAGGCACTGCTGTGCTTTCTTGTTCAGGGAGGTGATATGGAGGGATCAGGTGAGGTCGCCCGTGATGTACACTTCCAGGAGCTTGAGCACTCAACTCTCTTTACGGAGCCCATGCATGTGCAGAGGGGGATGGTTCATCTGCACCTTCCTAGAGTCCACAACCATTTCGCTGGTCTGCTCCGCGTTCAGGCTTAGGTTGCTGTTCTCACACCAACCCACCAGCCACACCACTCCCTCTCTATACTCCAACTCATCGTCGTTGTTGGTGTGGCCAACCACTGTCGTGTCACCCGCAAACCCTTGATGGGACGGTTTGAGCTGAATCCTGTGACCCAGTCACGCGTCAGCAGCTGGCATAAAATATCCCCAGAAGCCTGGTAAGGAGGTTCTGCAGAGGAAGGAGGAGGGGAACCAAAGGAAGGTGATGGGCAGGGGAGGAGAAAAGGTGGGGAGGGAGGGTCACCAGAATGCTGCCTGACCTACTGGGTTCCTCCAGCATTTGTGTGTGCTGCTCATCTAATAATGATCCTCATCATCATTCCAGGATGAGTGTCTATCAGACATAGGAGCAGAAATAGGCCGTTTGATCCATCTGCACTGATATTCCATTATGACTGATATATTATTTCTCTCGACCCCTTTCTCCTGCCTTATAGAGTCATAGAAGACTACAGCACAGAAATATAGCCTGAGCTGAACCATTTAAACTGCCTACCCCCATTGACCTGTACTGGGACCATCGCCCTCCACACCCCTACTGTCCATGTACCTACCCAAACTTCTCTTAAACAATGAAATCGAGCTCGCATGCACCACTTGCACTGGCAGCTCGTTCCACACTCTCACCACCCTCTGAGTGAAGAAGTTTCCCCTCACGTTCCCCTTAAACTTTTCACCTTTCACCCTTATCCCGTGACCCCTGATTGTGGTCCCACCCACCCTCAGTGGAAAAAGCCTGCTTGCATTTACCCTCATAATTTTCTATGCCTCTATCAAACCTCCCCTCAATCTTCTACATTCTAAGGAATAAAGTCCTAACCTATTCAATCTTTCCTTACAACTCAAGTCCCTCCAGACCTGGCAATGTCCCTGTAAATTTTCTCTGTACTCTTTCGACCTTGGTTACATCTTTCCTGAGGGTAGGTGACCAAAAACACACACAATACTCCAAATTAGTCCTATCAACGTCTTATACAACTTCAACGTAACATCCCACCTCTTGTACTCATTCCTTTGATTTATGAAAGCCAACATGCCAAAAGCTTACCTTATAACCCTCTCTACCTGTGACACCACTTCCAATGAATTATGGACTTTGATTTCCAGTTCTACCGCACTCCTCAGTGTCCTTGTATTCTGTGGCTGAGCCCTCTGGTCCTAGACTCCTTTTTTATAGGAAACATCCTCTTTTCTTCCACTCTATCTAGGCCCTTTCAATATTTAATAGGTTTCAATGAGCTCCCCCATCACTCATCTGAACTCCAGTGAGTTTAGGCCCAGAGCCATCAAATGTTCCTCATACATAAACATGGAATCATTCTCATGAACCTCCTCTGGAGCCTGTCCAATGCCAGCACATCCCTTCTTCGATTAGAGGCCCAATCTGCTCACTATCAACTGTCAAGTCATCTCTGGAGTGGGACTTGAACCTGTGTCCTACAGGGATGACAACAAACAGGTGAGTAGCTGAGTGATGGTTGACGTATGTGACTCTGGCCTTCAATTCATCTGAAAGAGCCCTGGTACTTCCTCTTCTATGAAATCTTCTGTGGTGTCACAGACTATCCAATACTGTAACAAATTGCTGATTCACTGTGGAATTGTGAATTGTTCTCCAAAGAGATGGCATTTTAATCCTTTGCTTATCACCAAAGCTGAACATGGCTCATTAAATGGGATATCAGAACTCAATAGACTGTTTCCCAGCAGCATGGATTCTTAACACACCATTCAGGCTGTCAACCAGGGATATCTCTTTGAAAGAGTGGTCCAATTAACTCCATTCCCCAGTCTTTTTGTATCACCCTGGTAATTGTCTATGACTGGTATTGAAGCAATTCCAGTCTGAAAGCTCCAATTGAATACATATCCTCAAATTTTCAGTAATCAGCCCAGACTAGAAAATTCTGCTGCATAAATACAATTATCTTCAATTGTTGCTTCTAATTGATGATTTCCTACAACTGGGCATTTATACTCAGTGGCAACTTTATTAGCTACACCTATACATTTATGCAAATGTCTCGTCATCCAATTGTGTGGCAGCAACTCAATGCATAAAAGCAGGCAGATGTGGTCAAGAGGTTCAGTTGTTGTTCAGACCAAACATTAGAATGGGGAAGAAATGTGATCTAAGTGAATTTGACCCTGGAATGATTGTTGGTGCCAGATGAGGTGGTTTGAGTACCTCAGAAACTGCTGACCTCCTGGGATTTTCATGCACAACAGCCTCTGGAGTTTACAGAGAATGGTGCAAAAAAAAACAAAAAAAGTATCCAGTGAAGGGCAGTACTGTAGGCGAAAACACCTTGTTAATGAGAGAGGTCAGAGGAGAATGGCCAGACTGGTTCAAGCTGACAGGAAGGCGACAGTAAAGCAAATAACCACACATACAACAGCGGTGTGCAGAAGAGTATCTCTGAACGTATAACCCATCACATCTTGAAATGGATGGGCTACAGCAGCAGAAGACCACGGACATACACTCAGTGGCCACTTTATTAGGTACAGAAGTTGCAGCACAGTAGCATAGTGGTTAGCGCATCACTTTACAGCGCCAGTGATCACTAATCGCGGCTCAATTCCTGCCACTGACGGTATGGCGGTTGTATGTTCTGCCAGTGTCTATGTGGGTGTCCTCCAAGTGCCCTGGTTTTCCCACATCCCAGCGATGTGTGGGCCAGGGTTAGCGCAACGTTCCCACTGATTTTTTTACAACTGCGTGAACCAACCATTGCTCTGAGCAGGAAATTTTTACACGGCCTGAAAACTGCACGGCACTTTAAATGTTATTTATTTGCAATATGCATACTATGAATCCTTAGAAAGAACATTGAAAAATCACATACTTTTGATTTTATTTACGAATTGAAGGGTATAATGAATACAGTACAGCAAAGAAAATCTTTCACCTTTCGTGAACCTTTCTGACTGCATCCAGTTCCAGCTGCATGGCAACAAAGGCTATGTGCATGGGAGCATTTCAGTTACTGCGTGGCCGCACACAGCTTTGAGGGAAGAGTGCTGCTGGGCATGATATGTTGGTGCTGGAAGCGTGGTGACAGTTACGGGCTACTCCCAGCATAATCCTCGCTGATTTGATTCGATGCAATATGATGGATGTCACTTTATGTTTCAATGTCCATGTGACAAATAAGAAGAGCTAATTTTTTTTTTAAATCTAAAAGGCACCAATAGCAAAATCACAGCTCTTAGCTGCAGAGACTTACTAAGCAACTCACACAAAGTGCTGGAGGAAATCAACAGATCCATGAAAATGAATGAACAGTAGATGTTTTGGGCTGAGATTCTTCATCAGGACTGGAAAGGAAGGGGGATGATGCCAGAATATGAAGGTGGAGGGAGGGGAAGGAGGACAAGCTTGAGGGTGAAAGGTGAAGCCAGGTGGGAAAGGTTAAGGGCTGGAGAAGAAGGAATCTGATAGGAGAGGAGAGTGGACCATAAGAGAAAGGGAAAGAGGAAGGGCATCACGATAGGTGATAGGCAGGTGAGGAGAAGTGTTAAGAGGCCAAAGTGGAGAATGGAAGAAGAGGGAAGGGAGAAGGGAAAAAGTGAAAAGAAGAATTATCAAAAGGAAAAACTGATGTTCATGCCATCAGGTTGAAGGCTACCTTGATGGATTTATGAGGTGCTGAACCTCCATCTTGAGGGTGGCCTCATCATGACAGAAGAGGAGGCCATGGGCCGACATGTTGGGATGGTAATGGGGATAGGAATTAAAATGACTGGCCACCAGGAAATTACTTACTAAGCAATGTTACAGGGTAGTTAAAAACAAACAAGTAAAAATCTGCAGATGCTGGAAACCCAAGCAACACGCACAAAATGCCGGAGGAACCCAGCAGGCCGAGGTGACTCATTAGATCTGGGGTCACATTTAGATCTGAGCAAGTGGATATCTTTCCTTAAAGTGGGGTTTCACGACAATCTGTTAGTGCCTTTATCATTGCAAAATGTAGTTAATTAACTGAATTTAAAACCCCCAGCTCCTGTGGTTGAGTTATGTGTTCAGATTCACTGGGACCTCTGGACGTTAATTTGATGCCATGAAGCTGAAGCACTAAGCTCTGCAAGTTCAGACCAAGTTGTTGGACAGGTTTCCAACTTTATTAGAAGTTCATTCTATTGAGTCCTTGGTGGTCACAGTATTTGGTATCTCCCATATCTAATAAAGTAGCCACTGAGTTTCTGACTTTGGTCTTCTGCTGCTGTAGCCCATCCACTTCAAGGCTCGATGTGTTGTCCATCCAGAGATATCTTCTGCACACCACTGCTGCAACAGGTGATTAGTTGAATTAGAGTCGCCTTCCTGTCAGCATGAACCTGTCTGGCCATTCTCCTCTGACCGCTCTTCTTCACAAGGTCTTTTCACCACCAGAACTGCCCCTCACTGGATCCTTTTTGGTTTTTTTTTGCACCATTCTTTATAAACTCTAGAGACTGTTTTGCATGAAAGTCCTGGGAGGTCAGCTGTTTCTGAGACACTCCAACCACGCCATCTAACACCAACAATCATTCCACGGTCAAAGTCACTTAGATCACATTTTTTCCCTATTCTGATGTTTGGTCTGAACAACTGAACCTCTTGACCATGCCTGCATACTGTTATGCATTGTTAATACAAATATCTAATCAGCCCCATGATTGGCTGATTAGATATTTGCATTAATGAGCAGGCGTACAGGTGTACCTAATAAAGTGGCCACTGAGTGCTACAGTAGCCCTTTAGTAACCAATGTGTATTTTGTATGTGGGAGAAAATTGGAGTCATGAGACTATGAGTGGGTTTGTTTGCAATACTTAACAGAAGTTTGGATTCACACATGGATGGGAAGGGTATCGAGGGCTATGGTGGAGGTGCAGGTCAATAGGATTAGGCAGAAGAACAGTTCGGCACAGACTAGATGGGCCAAAAGGCCTGTTTGTGTGTTATAGTGCTCTGTGACTCTATGACATGTGTTTAAAGTGAGTGGAGCAAAGATTAGGGGAGATGTCAGAGAGAGATTAGCTTTTGAAGAGTCAACAATCGGAAGACAGCAACTCTTCTTCCAGTGAGTGTACACCAGAGACAGGTACAAGTTCTGAGCACCCTGTTTCACCCACTGGTGATGGTCAAGGATATACTGTACACAATGAAGGATAAGGACGACACGATTGCGTAGCGGTTAACACATCGCTTCACACCACTAGTCAGCAATCAATAATACAGGGTTCAATTCCCACCATTGCCTGTAATAAGTTCTCTCCATGACTGTGGAACAGGGTCCTCTTCCTATTGAATTCTCACTGACCATCAAATGTCAATGTACACCAATGTCACTCCACTCTCACCACTGCGCCATCAGCTCCCCCCAGTTTTTACCACTCACCTACCGCAGGGGCAATTCACAGTGACCAATTAACATGCAAACCAAGCCATCTTTAAGACATGGGAGGAAACCAAGAGCATCTGGAGAAAACGCAGAAGGGAGACCCTGCAAACTCCAGAAAGACAGCGTCAGAGTTCAGGATTGAGCCTGGGTCACTGGAGATCAGCGGCAGTTGGACTACCTGTGGTGCCTCCTGGTCCTGCTCAACGTGCACGTCAAGAGGGCTTTGGGTTACCCTAAGGCTGTGAAAGTTGTTAGAGAATGCTGGACTCAATAGGGCGGACAGCTGTTTGAGCTCCTGTCTAACAACTCTGCCACCGCACTATACATCAATAATTACTGGTCAGCATCAGGATCTCTGAATTTGCAATGATTTTAATTTGGGTAGGTTCCTGCTGTATTGCACTCCCTTTCCCCCATGTCTCTGGTGCTTGAAAGAGAAAGTATTTGAAAATCTGCACAGAAGGAAAGGGCCAGGGTGGATCCAACATTCAAAAAATCCAGTGCTGATTCAATGGGCTGAATGGCTTCATTCCCTGCTGTAACCATTCTGTGGCTCTCCGCAACTACGCTGACATCCACCTGCTGGGAGTGTACTGGGATCTGCTGGTACTTCGTAACTTCAACAACCCAGCAACAAATATCGAATTCTAGTCTATGTAAGGATTACAAAAATAAATGGAGGAGAGAGAAAAAAAAACCATTGGAGAACAGCCAGGGCCAAGATGATTCGATCATTTGACAATTAATGATGCATTTTCTCCTTTGCACCAAGCAAGCTAAGTCAGCATGTCAAAGATTGCTGATCGCTCAGTCCCCGGTTCCAAAAAGTATCTGAGCAGGCAGTCAGGCAAAAGAAAGTTCGTTCACTCTGAAAAGATTTACCTGATATCTGCTACTGATTAGACTAAAATTCCTTCTTCTCTCACCCTGTTTTTTCTCTCTGCCTTTGGGCTGATTGATGGGAGAGTGCAGAGGGTGTTGTACTCTCTATTCAGTCCTTGCTGTCTATACTTCGTGAGTGTTTGATGGGATTGTATTGAGGAATCTTTGCTCCCTATCTATCCCAGGACATCCCTTTCTTAACATTTGATGGGACAGTGTTGATGGTGTTTTAATCTCTTTCTAATCCTTTTTGTCCTTATATTGTGAGTAACACACACAGACAGAAATGTAGGAGGAACTCAGCAAGTCAGGCAGCATCTACAGGGGGAAATAAACAGTGGACATTTCTAGCCGAGGCCCTTCATCAGGACTAGAAAGGAAGGGGACGGAAGCCGGGATAAGAAAGTGAAGGGGAGGGGGGAAGGAATACAAGCTGGCAGGTGATAGGGGAAACCAGGTGGGGAGTGGAAGTAAGAAGCTGGAAGGTGATAGGTGGAAGAGATAAAGGGCTGAAGAAGGAATCTGATAGGAGAGGGCAGTGGTGATTGATGGGACAGTGTAGAGGGAGACTTAATCTTCGTCTACACACTGTCCCTGCCCAGCATGTGTTTGATGAGATGGACGGAGGAATTTTTATTCCATATACAATCAATATCAAAACTGTGTACAGTGTGGATGCCCCTATTTGAGAACAGATATACTTTCAATTGAGGAAATCCAGAAGAGATTCAATAATTTAGTTCCTGGGTTGTGCTCTTTGGAGTTTTGAAGAATATGGGATGAATTATTGATAGGTATAAGATTTTGAGAGGGCATGACAGGGTGGATGTGGAGATACAATATTAGAAGAAGAATTTTGAATAAAGAACCATACCACAATAAAGTGGGTTGTCTTTGAAACTGTTGGCATAGAATTTCTTGCAGAAGTCGGTGGGTCTCTGAGTTGTATATGTCAACCACTGGAGTTATTGAAAAAGAGGCAGGTAAATGTTCAAAAGATCTGGTAACCAAGAGCTACATGAGATTGGTGAAGAGGAGTTGAGATAGATTGGGCATGATCATATTGAATGATAGAGCTGGCTTGAGAGGCCGAATGGCCTGATCCTGCTCCTATTTTCTTATGTTTTTGTGTCTTGTCCCTGTGCTTGAACTGCCAGATGTGACACTGTAGAGCAGCGGTTCCCAACCTTTCTGATGCCATGGACCAACACCGTTAAGCAAGGGGTCCATGGAGCCCTGTTGGGAAGCCCTACTGTAGAGGGGGCTTTTCTCTGTATTGAACTCTTGCAGTCCTTGTCATGGGCAACACTCACAAAGTGCTGGGGGAGTAGACGTTTCGGGCCGAGATCCTTCATCAGGCCATTCCAAAGATACTGCTTGGCTTCCTGAGTTCCCCAGCATTTTATGTATGTTGCTTAAGATTTCCAGTGTCTGCAGAATCTTGTGTGTTTGTAGCCCTTGTCGTGGGATATTTGATAGGATGTGAGTGTGTGTGTGTGAAGAGCCACATTGCCTGACACTGTCATCCTTCATTAATAAGGAAGATGGTAAAGTGAACCTGGTACTGTCACAGAAAACTGTCCTTCCAACCATTATATCAGGGTGTTTGGAACTAGTTATAACACCATAAGATGTAGGAGCAGGATAAGGCCATTCAGCCCATTGAGTCTGCTCTGCTATTCGATAACAGCTGATTTGTTGTCCCTCTCAACCCCATTCTCCAGCCTTCTCCCCGTAACCTTTGACACCCTTACTTATTAGAATTAGAATTAAAATCAGGTTTAATGTCACCGGCATATATCATGAAATTTGATAACTTTGCTGCAGCAGTACAATGCAATACATGGTAATAGAGAGAAACAAAAAATCTCTGCTTTAAGTATACCCAATGACTTGGCCTTTACAGTTGTCTGTGGCAATGAATTCACCACTCTCTGGCTAACAAAATCCCTTATCTGTGAATTGAGAGAGGAAGCTGCACTCGGCTCTGAATATTCTTGACTACTGAATTGGGGATCAGGGATTGAACCAACTTGAAGCTCTCTGTGATGTGCACACAGCCCCCAACAAGCAGCCAGCCCTTAAAAGCATCAATGGCAACTTTTCTACACTTGGTGGTAGAGAGAGGGGAGGCGGTCTACATCCATAGTCAGTGGGCAAACTATTACAGACCCACAGCCCCTGAAGCCTCACTTGACTGACCTCAGGAACCAAAGTTCTACAGAAAGCACAGATTGCAAATCATGGAAGCTTTACCTTCTCTGTATGCTTTAAGTCACTTAGAGAGCCATTGAGTGAAATAAAAATGTAGACTATTTTCTAAACAGGGGATGAGTTCCAAAATCTGAAGTGGAAAGGGACTTGGGAGTCTTTGTGCAGGATTCCCTAAAGGTTAATTTGCAGGTTGAGTTGGTGGTAAGGAAGGCAAATTCAATGTTAGAATTCATTTCAAGAGGACTAGAATATAAAAGCAAGGATGTGATGCTAAGGCTTTATAAAGCATTGGTCAGACCACACGGAGTATTGTGAGAAGTTTTGGGCCCCTTATCCAAGAAAAGATGTGCAGGCATTGGGGGTGGGGGGGGGGTGTGGGTCCAGAGCAGATTCATGAGAATGATCCTGGGAGTGAAAAGGTTAATGTACGAGGACCGTTTTAATGGTTCTGGGCCTCTGATTGCTGGAGTTTAGAAGAATGAGGGGGGATGATGCAACCTATCAAATATTGAAAGGGCTAGATAGAGTGGTTGTGGGAGAGGTTGTTCTCTATAGTGGGGGGTGGGGTCAAGGACCAGAGGGCACAGCCTCAGAATTTCAAGGCGCAGAGTACAGAGATGAGGAGGAATTTTTCAGCCAGAAGGTGGTGTATCTGTGCAATTCATTGCCGCAGATGGCTGTGGAGGCCAAATCATTGGGTGTACTTAGAGCAGAGGTTGATAGGTTCAAGGTTTGTCAGGGCATTAAAGGTTATGGGGAGAAGGCAGGAGAATGGGGTTGAGAGGGATAGTAAGTCAGCCATGATGGAATGGTGGGATGACTAGACGGGCCGAATGGCCCAATCCTGCTCCTATGCCGCACACAGGTGTCCCAGGACAACACAGTCTCCCACTACAGAGGAGAGTTCTGCAAACGTTGGGAGACATTGCTGCATTGTTGCAGCAACAGTGCAGAGACATGCTTGTGTGAGCAGTACTGTGGAGCGCTGCGGCGTCGGGGACTGTAACACTATCATAGCACACGGGGAAGACGAAGGACGTCCTCGGAGGGCTAGGTCCTCAGTCATAGAGGAACACTAGGTGGGCCACATTGTTCAAGGGGCTGCCTTGATCTTCATTGGCCTACTGCTCATGGCCATTGTTTGGAGCAGAGACTAATCCTGTGGCAATATGGCGGCATAGATAGGGCAAATGCAAGCAGGCCTTTTCCACTGAGGTTGGGGGTGAGATGAGAAATAGAGGTCGTGGGTTAAGGGTCAAAGATGAAATGTTCACAGGGAATGTCTTCACTCAGAGGATGGTGCGAGTATGGAATGAGCTGCAGTAGAAGTGGTGGATGCAGGTTCGATTTCAACAGGTAAGAGAAGTTTTGATAGGTACACGGATGAGAGGGGTGTGGAAGTTTGGACAGGTACACGGATGAGAGGGGTGTGGAAGTTTGGACAGGTACACGGATGAGAGGGGTGTGGAAGTTTGGACAGGTACACGGATGAGAGGGGTGTGGAAGTTTGGACAGGTACACGGATGAGAGGGGTGTGGAAGTTTGGATAGGTACACGGATGGGAGAGGTGTGGAAGTTTAGCTAGGTACACGGATGAGAGGGGTATGGAAGGCTATGGCCCCAGTTGCGAGCTGGATGGGACTTGGTAGAAATACAGTTCGACACTGGCCTGTGGGTCAGTCTCTGTGCTGTAGAGCTAAGTGACTCTATTAGCTCTCTGGGAATAGAAAAGGCCCTCAAATCCTTGAAAAGGCACCAGAAATCACAGCATCTATCATATCCTGCATGTTCAGATCTCCACAGGGCTTTACTTCTTAATGATTCTGCACTGAAAATGGAAAATACAATAGAAATTCAATGTTTAAATGAAATGAAATGACTGTTTTGTATTCATCATTGGGAACTATTTTAGAATTACTCAGATTGCAGTAAATTGTACCACTATCACTGTCACTGTCAGCTAATTGAAAGGTCCTCTAGTTGGTCTTCAAAAAGCCTACAAAAAGTAATGGATCTGGCCCAGTCCATCACGGGTAAAGCCCTCCCCACCACTGAGCACATCAATAGGGAGCGCTGTGGCAGGAAAGCAGCATCCGTCATCAGGGACCCCCACCACCCAGGCCATGATCTCTTCTTGTTGCTGCATCAGGAAGCAGACACCGGAACCTCAGGTCTCACACCACCAGGTTTAGGAACAGTTATTACCCCTCATCATCATCATCACCACCCCTCAACCATCAGGCTCCTGAACCAGCATGGATAACTTCACTCACTCATCTCAACGCAGAACTGATTCCACAACCTATGGACTCACTTTCAAGGACTCTGCAACTCAAAGTTCTTGATATATATTGCACTGTCTACGCCACCCCGAGCTACCTGCCAGCCTAGTCATCACATGGGAGCCCAAGCACGGGAGGATGAACCCTGGGCGCCCTCCCAGGACTATGGTCAACACGCTCCTAGAAGACAGCGACGCGGCTAATGTAGATGAACTGAACACACTGATGAGGGAGGGGGAGAAGTGGAGAGTCCATCATCGTGCCCGACGCCGGCCCCCTAGGCCTGAGTCGATGTAGTAGTAGTAGTATTTATTAATTATTATTTCTTTTCTTTCTTTGTACTTGCACAGTGTGTTGTTGCCTTTTGCACTTTGGTTGCTTTCCTGTCTCTGTTGTCTGTGGTTTTTCAACGACCCATTGAATTTTCACCGCTCCTATTGTGTTCCTCTGCCTCGCTCCGCGGTACAGAAACCACACTGTGGCGGACAGGAAGGCTCTACAACGGGAAGTCAAAACTGCCCAGTGCACCACCGGTACTGGCCTAACAGCCATCAAGGACATAAATACGGAAGGATGCTGGAAAAAGTCCAGCAATATCACGAAGGATCCCACACACCCTGCTCACGGATTGCTTGTCCCACTCCCATCAGGGAGCCTGACGGTGGACTCTGGACATCACTGGACTCTCTGACGGTGGTGTCTGAAAAGAGGATGCTGTCCAAGTTGCATGCCATCTTGGACAATGTCTCCCATCCACTACATAATGTACTGGGTGGGCACAGGAGTACATTCAGCCAGAGACTCATTCCACCGAGATGCAACACAGAGCGTCATAGGAAGTCATTCCTGCCTGTGGCCATCAAACTTTACAACTCCTCCCTTGGAGGGTCAGACACCCTGAGCCAATAGGCTGGTCCTAGACTTATTTCCTGGCATAATTTACATATTACTATTTAACTATTTATGGTTTTATTACTATTTATTATTTATGGTGCAACTGTAATGAAAACCAATTTCCCTCGGGATCAATAAAGTATGACTATGACTATGAGCCGACTACATAGAACCATAGAACCATAGAACATTACAGCACAGAAACAGGCCTTTTGGCCCTTCTTGGCTGTGCCGAACCATTTTTCTGCCTAATCCCACTGACCTGCACCTGGACCATATCCCTCCATACACCTCTCATCCATGAACCTGTCCAAGTTTTTCTTAAATGTTAAAAGTGAGTTTGCATTTACCACTTCATCTGGCAGCTCATTCCATACTCCCACCACTCTCTGTGTGAAGAAGCCCCTCCCTAATGTTCCCTTTAAACTTTTCCCCCTTCACCCTTAACCCACGTCCTCTGTTTTTTCTCTCTCCCCTTGCCTCAGTGGAAAAATCCTGCTTGCATTCACTCTATCTATACCCATCATAATTTTATATACCTCTATCAAATCTCCCCTCATTCTTCTATGCTCCAGGGAATAAAGTCCTAACCTATTCAACCTTTCTCTGTAACTGAGTTTCTCAAGTCCCGGCAACATCCTTGTAAACCTTCTCTGCACTCTTTCAACCTTATTAATATCCTTCCTGTAATTTGGTGACTAAAACTGTACAGTATTTAATTTATGCACTTTATTTTGTTTATCTATGCGTAATTCATTTGTAGATTTAATTCTTAGTTTCCTAAGTTATTGTGTGTTATATGCAATACTGCTTACACCCTGGTCTCATTTGGTGGTATACACGTACGTAATTAAATGACAATAAACTTGACTTGGCTTGATATAGCATCCACGCCAGGACCACCAGACTCAAAAACAGTTCCTTTCCCCAAGCAGTAAGGCTGATCAACACCTCCACCCACTAACTCCACCACTACTTTATTATTTCCCGTCAGTCACCTTATGTACAGCCCAGTCTCACTTAATGGACACACAATCAGTGTATGTAGGTAACATATCTTATGTGTTTATATTTATGGTGTTTTTTTTATTAGTATCATTTTTATTGTTTGTAGTTTTTATGTGCTGCCTCAGATCAGAAGTGACAATAAGTTTGCATCAAGGGGGAGAGAGAGAGATCATTCAAATGCAAGGACTTCCTTTGGTAGCAGTGGGCGAGAGGCTGGTAGATGGCGCTGAACACTTGCTTGCTTGCGCGACCGCCATGATGATTTCAATCTTCCTCGATGCTTTAATCAACAATTATTATTGTTATTATTGTGTTTTAAAAATCTTTTTTTCTTGTGCTGCAATGGAACCAGAGGTAACAATTATTTGACATTAAACAAACTTGAATCTTGATTTACTGTGAATGCTCACATGGAATTGATTCTTTGGGTAGCGTATGGTGACATATATGTCTTTGATCAAATATTTACTTCGAACTCTCTCTACTCCCTCCCCAGAGAGCCGCAGTTGTTGTTCCCTTCAACATTCATGCAGTTCCCTGTAAAACAAATTAGTTTCCACGGTTGTTTCAGACAGCACATTCCCGATCAGGATCGATTGGGGAACGTTGCTCTTTCTATTTTAGTCACTCAGTGTAGGCTCAAAACCTTCTCAGGTCGGTGGGGAGGATCAGACTTAGAACTGCAGTGTAAGGGAAGACTAACAGGATCTGAATCAGAATCAGGTTTAATATCATCAGCATTTGTCATGAAATTTGTTGTCTTTGCACAGCAGTGCAGTGTAATTCATAACAATACAACTATAAATTACAATTACAATATATATAATTAAATTAAACAAGTAATACACAATGACAGGTGAAAAAATATACCGAGGTAGTGTTCATACATTCATGGACCATTCAGAAATCTGATGGCGGAGGGGAAGAAGCTGTTCCTGAAACATTGAGTGTGTGTCTTCAGGCTCCTGTACCTCCTGAGTGATGGGAGTCCTTAATGATGGATTCCACCTTTTTGAGGCATTGCCCTTTGAAGGTAATGCTCTGGCTGTGGTCTTGCGACGTTTACTCGGCTCTGCGCTGAACTGAAGCTGTGGTCTGCTCCGGCTGCAGTGATGCCTGGCTTCGTGTCTTTCGTAAAACTTCAGTTCTGAATGCTATTTGCTTACTTTTAATATTTGCACGATTTGTTCTTTTTCTTTCTCTGCACATTGGGTGTTTGATGGTCTTTTTCAATGGCCTCTTGTTTTGCGTCTGCCTGTAAGGAGATGAATCTCAATGTATACATACTGTGAACGTTTTAAAAAACTTTGAACTTTGAACCTGTCCTCAATGCCCATGGTGGAGCTGGCTGAGTTTAAACTTTCTGCATCTTTTTCTGATCCTGTGCAGTGGCCCCTCCATACCAGACGGTGATGCAGCCTTTCGTCTACATGACATTAGTCTCAGTTTTGAGAAACACCCATTCCTAAAGCAGTGTCTTATTAATGTTATCTGCCAGCCAGACAAAACTTGGCTTCCAGAATTGATTTACCAGCATTGTGACAGGACTAGTTCAGGGGAGAATCTCTCTGTAAAAATCAGTCAGTCAATATTAGGGATATTTTACCCAAAATCCTTTGACAATTTTCTCTCTTCTTTGCTGGGGGTATTCAGTTCAAAGTTTGTGATGAAACAAGTTGTCCATGCTGGTTCAGGAGGCTGACGGTTGAAGGGTAATAACTAAAAATGCAAAGTTCGAAGTAAATTTATTATAAAAGTACATTTGTGTCACCATATACTGTATAACAGTGAGATTCATTTTCTTGTGGGCATTCAGAGTAAATACAAAGCACACAATAGAATCAGTGAAAAGACCGCACCCAACAAAATGGTCAAACAAGCAGGGTGTAATAGACTGAATCTGAATCAGGTTTAATATCACTGGCTTACAGTATGTTGTGAACTTTGTTGTCTTTGCAGCAGCAGTACAAGGCAATACATAATGATAGAAAAAATGTGAATTACAATAGGTATACATATACTAAACAGTTAAATTAAATAAGTAGTGCAAAAATAAAAATAAAAAGGTAGTGAGGTACCTACGAGTCTGTGGTGGCCAGTGCGATCATGTTTGCTGTTGAGTGCTGGGGCAGCAGGCTGAGGGTAGCAGACACCAACAGAATCAACAAACTCATTCGTAAGGCCAGTGATGTTGTGGGGATGGAACTGGACTCTCTGATGGTGGTGTCTGAAAAGAGGATGCTGTCCAAGTTGCATGCTATCTTGGTCAATGTCTCCCATCCACTACATAATGTACTGGCTGGGCACAGGAGTACATTCAGCCAGAGACTCATTCCACCGAGATGCAGCACAGAGCGTCATAGGAAGTCATTCCTGCCTGTGGCCATTAAACTTTACAACTCCTCCCTTGGAGGGTCAGACACCCCGAGCCAATAGGCTGGTCCTGGACTTATTTCATAATTTACTGGCATAATTTACGTATTACTACTTAACTATTTATGGTTCTATTACTATTTATTATTTATGGTGCAACTGTAACGAAAACCAATTTCCCCCCGGGATCAATAAAGTATGACTATGACTATGACTATGACTAGGTGGTGTTCATGGGTTCAATGTCCATTCAGAAATTGGATGGCAGAGGGGAAGAAGCTGTTCCTGAATCATTGAGTGTGTGCCTTCAGACTCCTGTACCTCCTTCCTGATGGTAGCAGTGAGAACAAGGCACGAATGGGTGATGGGGGTCCTTAACGATAGATGCCGCCTTTTTGAGGCATCACTCTAGTGGCCTCCATAGTATCCATGGAGCAGTCTAAGTTTACAACTCTCTGCAGATTATTTAGATCCTGTGCAGTAGCCACCAACCCCCCCACCTCATACCAGATGGCGATGCAGCCAGTCAAAATGCTCTCCAAGGTACATCTGTAGAAATTTGCAAGTGTCTCTGGTGACAGACCAAATCTCCTCAAACTCCTAATGAAATATGTCCGCCGTCATATCTTCTTTGTAGCTGCATCGTTATATTGGGACCAGGATAGATCCTCAGAGATATTGTCACCCAGCAACTTGAGATTGCTCACTCTCTCCACTTCTGATCTCTCTATGAGGACTGGTGTGTGTCTGAAGTCCACGTTCGGTTCTTTGGTCTCACTGACATTGAACGCAAGGTTTTTGCTGCGACACCACTCAACCAGCTGATCCTTCTCGCTCCTGTACGCCTTCTCGCTACCATCTGAAATTCTGCCAACGGTAGTTGCGTCATCAGCAGATTTGTAGGTGGCATTTGAACTGTGCCGAGCCACACAGTCATGGGTGTAGAGGGAGTAGGGCAGAGTGCCAAGCATCTCTGAAGGGCCTTTCCCTTCTCCTGCTCCATCGGGTAGAAGAATGGGAAGCTTGAGAGTACGTACCATCAGACTGAAGGACAGTTTCAATCCTGCTGTTATCAGACTCTTGAAGGGAGTTATCATTAAAAAAAGAACTCTTGATCTCCCAGTGTAGCTCGTCGCGGTCCTTGCATTTTATTAGTCTAACTGCACCACACTTTCTTTGTAACCCCAACATTATATTCCACATTCCAATTTCCTTTTATTACCCTCAGTGCAATTATGAAAGACCTGCTTGGATGGTGCACAAAAAGAAAGCAATTCACCGTTTCTCAGTGCATGTGACCTTAATAAATCAAAACCTTATCACTAGTGAGAGCCGCGTTTATTGCTTATCTCTAAGTTCTCCTTGTGAAAAGGGCCGTGCAAATTTGGCAAGCAGAGATCTCCAGGATTCAGACCCACCAATGAATTGTTTTTTAGTGGATTCAATCAAAGAGAAATTGCATTGTCGAAATCAAACATTGACCTTCGTGCGAACCATGATGCTATGTTAGGAACTTGATTGTAATCTGAGTGCACAGACAATAGATATCATAGCAAAGCATCAAAATACTGGAGGAAGTCAGCAGGTCAGACCTCATCTATGGAAATGAATAAACTTTCAATGTTTTGGGCCGAGACCTTCTTCAGATATCAATACCATGATGGTATGGAGAAGATAAAGCTAGTTTATACATGTATATAATTCAGTGCTGACCCCAATAAATATTGGGGTAACACAGCCCAGGTTTTAGTAATTAACAAACCTGCTTCCATTGTACAAGATGTTGGTGAGGTTGCTTTTGGAATATTGTGTTCAGTTTTGGTCCCTCTGCTATAGAAAAGATGCCATAAATCTGGAAAGGGTGCAGAGGAGATTTACAAGGATGTTGAAGGGGTTCGTGGGACTGAGTTATGGAGAGAGATTGAGCAGGCCGGGACTGTTTTCACTGGAGCATCGCAAAATGAGGGGTGGACTCATAGGGGTGTATAAAATCACCCCTAAATTATAGGGTGAATGCACACAGTCTTTTTCCCAGAGATGGGGAATCAAAAACTTGAGGGCAAAGGTTAAAGGTGAAAGTGGAACGATTTAATAAAAACCCAAGGGGAAGAGTATAGTCAATATATGGAGTGAGATGTCAAAAGAAGTGGAGGAGGCTGGTATGTAACCAACATTTAAAAGGTACTTTAATGAGACATTGGATAGGAAGGGTTAGATGGTCATAGGCCAAGTATAGGCAAGTGGTACTATCTTAGATGGGAATCTGGGTTAGCATGGACCATTTGGGCTGAAGGGCCTGTTTCCATGCTGTTTGACATGCAGGCAAATGAAAGCCAATATATTAAACACAAGAGATTCTACAGATGCTGAAAACCTTGAGCAATACACACAAAATGCTGGAGGAGCTCAGCAAGCCAGGCAGCGTCTATGGAGGTAAACTAACAGATGGTGTTTTGGGCCGCGGTTCTTCATCAGTCAGCATGGAAGCGTGGTGACACCTGTGGGCTGCTCAGCACAATCCTCACTGATTTTATTTGATGCCAACGACGCGGATTACTGTACTATGTTTTGATGTACAAGTGACAAATAAAGCTAACCTTTATATTTTTATATATATCTTTTATTTTTATAAGCTTCCACTAAACCAGCGATTCCCAACTTGGGTCCATGGACCCCTTGCATAACGCTGTTGGTCCATGGCATAAAAAAGATTGGGAACCTCTGCTCTAAATGTTCTGACCATCATTTCCCAGCCTAGTGATACCTGCTGACATCTGTAGAATTGTGTGCATGAGGCCGTAGACCCAGTGCCTCACCAGAGTGACAGACAGACTGTTGACGATTTATGATTGCCTAGGAACTGATTGGGGCTGTGAGTTGCAATGATCATCAGTAGTATTGACATTGCACCAACACAATTTCATGATGGACCATCTTACTTTGGAGAAGGTTTTTTTAAAACAAAGCAAAGTGGATATGGGATGGAACTGGTCCAGGAACACCACTGGGATTGTGAAATGGGCCCAGCAGAGATTGCATTTTCTGAGAAAGCTTAAACAAGCATCACTCCCCACTAACATCTTAACTACATTCTACAGAGCCGTGGTTGAGAGTGCGCTGACCTTTTGCATCACAACCTGGTACTCCAGCTGCAGTGCTGTCGACAAAAAAGCCTTGCAGAGGGTGGTTAGGGGAGCAGAGAAGGTTATTGGGGTCTCCCTACCTTCTGTCCAAGACCTCTTTCAGAGTCGATGCCTTCAGAAGACACGGTACATTATTAAAGATCCCTCACACCCTCTCCATGAACTGTTTGTTCTTCTGCCATCAGGCAAACGTTACAGGAGCATCAAAACTAAAACCACAAGGCTACTAAACAGCTTCCTCCCACAGGCAGTCAGACTGCTAAATAGCTGCTCCACCTGACTCTGCTTTGGACACTTTTAACTTGCACTGGACACTTATGACTTGATTTTAACTGACATGTGGCTGTTGTGTTTTACTATTTATTGTTATTTTTATTATTTGGTGCTGCGTTTGTTATGTTATGATTGCACTGCTCCTGAGCAACGCTGTCTCATTCTGCCCTGCAGAGCTGATGTATGGTTAGAATGACAATAAAGTTTTTTGAATCTTTGAATCTTGAATCTTGAAACTCCCTTTGCACTGTCTGTCAGACCACCACAGGCAGGTTCCTCCCGGTGTCCACTCAGCTAACAGGAGCCACCTCCCACTCATTTCCAGTTCGTCACCTGCAGCCTATTTAAACTCAGCTCTCACCAATAGTCTTTTGTTCACCCATTGAACCAGCCAGCCTCAATCAGTTGTTCCTAGCCTTCAGTTACCTTGTTGCCTTGTGGTGTTAAGTATCTGTTCTCTCTTGTTTTGCGGCTCCTGCTGGCATAACATTTTGCAGTTTATTAGTAGGATATTGTTTACTACTAAATTGTCTCTGCTGCTTTGTTTTTGGGTCAAACCCCTTCTATATTTCCTGACACTGTCCTAACAAACACTTCCAGGAAAAGTTTAGAATAAAGCTTTGTGTCCAGTGTTCATTGGGAAAGGATCTATAATGAAATGTGAAACTTGGATTAACCTTGCTTGTCCTCTGAAGTGGAGGATTTACTGCCTAAGACACTCAGTGGCCTCTTTATTTGGTACCTCCTGTACTCAATAAAGTAGCCACTGAGTGTATGTTCATTGTCTTCTTCTGCAGTAGCACATCCACTTCAAGGTTTGATGGGTTGTGTGTTCAAAGATGCTCTTCTGCACACTAATGTTATAACGTGTGGTTATTTGAGTTACTGTCTCCTTCCTGTCAGCTTGAACCAGTCTGGCCATTCTCCTCTGACCTCTCCCATTAACAAGGCACTTTTGCCCACAGAATTGCCCCTCACTGGATGTTTTTCAAACCATTCTTTGTAAACTCTAGAAACTGTTGTGAGTGTATCTCGCATGAGATGAGCAGTTTCTGAGATACTCAAACCACCCCATCTGGCACCAACAATCATTCCACAGTCGAAGTAACTTAGATCACATTTCTTCCCCATACTAATATTTGGTCTGAACAACAAGTGAACCTCTTGACCATGTCTGTATGCTTTTATGCACTGAGTTGCTGCCACATGATTGGTATTTGCAATAATGAGTAGGTGTACCTAACAAAGTGGCCACTGAGAATATATTCATTTACTATATACTGACATAACGTTGGGAGCTTTCTAACTGGTTGCATCACCACCTGGTATGGAGGGGCCACTGCACAGGATCGGGAAGAAAGCATCAGAAAGTTGTAAACTCAGCCAGTTCCATCACGAGCACTAGCCTTCCCTCCCCCACCCCATCAGGGACACCTTCAAGAGGCAATGTCTCAAAAAGGCATTATCCATCAGTAAGGACCCCCCCTCATCACTCAGGACATGTCCTCTTCTCATTGCTACCTTCAGCGAGGAGGTACTGGAGCCCAAAGACTCAAACTCAACATTTTAAGGAACAGCTTCTTCCCCTCCACCATCGGACTTCTGAATGGACATCGAACCCATAAACAGTACATCACTATTTTGCCCTCTTTTTGAACTACTTGTTCATAATTTGTGAGTCCTGATAGAAAGTCTCAGCCCCAAACATCGACTGTTTACTCTTTTCCATAGATGCTGCCTGGCCTGCCGAGTTCCTCCAGCATTTTGTGTGCGTTGCTCTGGATTTCCCGCATCTGCAGACCCTCTAGTGTTTATAATTTATATAATTCTTTTCGTAGCCATAGTAAATCTTTAAGTATTGCTCTGTACTGCTGCTGCAAAATGCTAATTTCACGACATACGCCAGCGATTTTAAACTTGAGTCTGATTCTGAATCTGATTCTGTTCGAGGGGATAGTTTAGTTGAATCATTTCTATTTACACTGCAGAAGAATTAGGACTGCAGTGACAGTCCCTTCCCCCCATGCACAAAGGAAATGAGCTGGCTTTTATTGCTGTTGTTGTGTGTACTGACCCGAACCCTCATCCCCATCACAGCCCAGGTTCCCCGTGGATGAGTCAGGATAAATACCGCAGCCAAGTGAAACAAGGCAAGCCATCTATTACCTGAGACGAGGGATGCTGCTCTGCGCAGAGGGGTTAAACTGTGTGTCAGTGAAAAAACCGGCAGACGAACCAGCTTTCTCTTTATTCACACCTCTCATTCACAGCTTTCACTTATTCATTCACTGTCTTTTCCCCTCTCTCACCCATTCTCTCTTCTTCATTCAGAGTCTCCTTTCTTTCATCCTCTCCTTTCTCCTTCATTCATCCACTCTGACGTTTTTTCCTTATTCACATTTCCTATCTTCTCCTCACTGCCCTCGCATTTAATGTCTTTCTTCTCTTTCTTGTACCTCCTGTCTGTCTTTCTGCTTTCATTCATACTCTGTACCCTGCTCTCTTTTGCATTTTCTCTCTACCCTCACTCAGTCACACTCTATCTCTCTCCCTCATTCAGTTATTCCCTCCCCCCACCCCTCCATCTCAATCACCGTCACTGTTTCTTTCCTTGTCCTCTCATTCATGTTGTCATGGATGAGCCATAGAAAACTACAGCACAGAAACAGGCCCTTCAGCCCATCTAGTCTGTGCTGAACCATTTAAACTGCTGATTCACAACAACCTGCTCTCCATACCCCTACCATCCATGCACCTATCCAAATTTCTCTTAAACTTTGAAATCGAGTTCACATGCACCACCTGTGTGTCTCTCTCTTCTCTCTCCACCTCATTCATATTTCTTATTTTTCTTTGCACTCTCACTTATTCTGCTGCACTCTTTTTCTCTTGCCTCTTTCTCATACACATGCTCTTTTATCCATTTCTCTGTCTCCCCTTTTCTCTTTCACATATTGTATCCTTTCTCTCCTCTCTATCTCATTCCTGTTTCTCTCCCTCCTTTCCCTTATTCACACACTCTCTCCCTCATTCATATTCTCTGTCTCTTCATCTCTTTCACACTCGCTCTTTCTCACTCCCCTCCCCCTCCCTCGTGCACATTCTCCATCCCTCTCTCTCCCCCAGTCACATTCCCTAATCCTCTCTCCTCCCTCTAATTCCCTTCCCCTTCTCCCTCCTTACGCGCGCTGGATCCAGCCTATCCTTTGCGCTCACTCCCTCGTGGTCCCTTAGTGTCAGTGTGATGGCTAGCGACTACCTAGCCTGCCGTCTTGGCCCTTTTTGCAAACAGACAACTAGGTTACAGGCGGTGGAAAATGAGGCTCCACTGACGTACTACTCTGACGATGTTGTTTACAAATATCTCTAGTATCCAAGACTTTTAGAAAGAAATAGAAAACTATACAAATAATACATTTACTAAAACTGAGTGTAATAAAACTTAAAATATTTTAATATTGGCTTAAATACTGTAAAATAAACTTATTTATTGTTTATCATTATCACATGGACCAAGATATAGTGAAAGGCTTGTCTTGCATACTGTTCATAGAGATCAGATCATTGAGGTAGAACAAGGTAAAACAGTATCAATGCAGAATAGAGTGTAACAGCTACAGAGAAAGTGCAGTGCAGGTAAACAATAAAGTGGAAGATCACAATGAGTTAGATTGGGAGGCCAAGAGTCTATTTTATCGTAGTAGGGATCCATTTAATAGCCTTATAACATTGGGGCAGAAATTGCCCTTGAGCCTGGTGGTACGAGTTTCCAGGCTTTTGTATCTTCTTTCTGATGGGAGAGGGGAGAAGGTGTGGGTGAGGTCTTTGATTATGCCGGCTGCATTACTGAGGCAGCGAGAAGTATAGACAGAGTCCATGGAGGGGCGGCTGGTTTTCAAGATGTGTTGAACTGCGGCCACAACTCTCTGCAGTGTCTTGAGGTCATGTGCAGAGCAGTCGCTGTACCGAGCTGATATGCATCCCGATAGAACGCCTTCGACGATGCAATGAGTACTCCGACCCTTCATTATTTGAGATACAGCCACTACAGTGGTATCACCTGCAAACTTGTAGATGGAGTCAGAGCAGAATCTGGCCACACAGTCAAGAGTGAACATTCTCTCTTCTCCTCTGTCTCACTCATCCACACATTCTCTCTCTCTCTCTCATTCATCTATTGTGTGGCTCCTCCCTTTCTGTCCCTCATCCACATATTCATTTTCTTTTACATTCACTCTCTTCATCTCTCTCTCTCTCTTAGTTAAGCATTTAATTATTTCTGCAATCATTGTTTCTGATTTCAGAATTCTCTCTCTCACTGCCTATGTCACTCTCTGCTTCCTTGCTTCACTCTCTCTTGCTTTCTCTCTTGTCTCTTTCTCTCTCCTGTCTATCTCTCTCTCTCTCTTTCCCTCCCTTCTCTACCCCCCTCTCCTCCTTTCCCCCTCTCTCTGTTCTCTCTCTCTATCACACTCTTCTCCTTTCAGTCTTCTCTCTCTGTCTCCCTCTCTTTTTCTTCTCCCTATTCACCCTCTCTCACTCTTTCCCCCCTCTCTCTTCTCTCTCTCTCTCCCCGTTCCCAGTATCTGCCTCCCTGTGTCTACGTGTCTCTCCGTTGCCCTTCATCTTTCTCTCTGTAATTATTTTGTATCACATTCCCTTATTTGACAACCCTTTGTTACTCATTTTTTAGTCTGTCTCTTTGTACTTTACATTTTATTTTCTCTTTCCCTTTCCACTGTTTCACTCTGCACTTCCCATTCATCTTTTCACCGTTTCTCTTCGCCTTTTTTCTGTTCGTTCACATGACTTTCTCATTTTCCGCTGACGTGAATTTTTGATATAATTAAGTGGAACAAAAGTATTTCTCTATTCTTGACCTCCACGTACGTTTTCTCCTTCCAACATAAGTAGACACATGCATCAGCAAAATGCACACACACAGTATGTTGCAAAAGTCCTAGGCATGTATATATAGTTAGGATGTGTAGTAATTTTATGTATTGCAGTGTACTGCTGCCATAAAAAAAAGCAAATTTCATGAATATTTGAGTGATTACCTGATTCTATTATGAGTTTCTATTGTGGACTGAGAGTGGGAAGGGGGCAGGGAGAGGCTGGGTTGGTAGGGAAAAGGAAAAGGGAGAGGGGAAGGAGCAGGAAGCAGCAGAGAGATGTTCTGTAATGATCAGTAAGCCAATTATCTGGAATGAAATGACCTTGCCTGGTGTCTCAGGGCTGGGTGTGTCTGTACCTGTGACATCCTGACCCTGATCCTGACACTCCCCTGCCCGCTGTGCCTAAGACTTTTGGACGGGAATATAAAAAGTATACAGCCACATATACACACAAACACAGATGCATGTACACACACAGACTCGTGAAAACATATAGACACACAGACAGACTACATGTATACACAGACAAATACAACAAAGAGAATACACACACAAAGACCAGATACATGTACATTGAGACATTAGACAATGAGGTAGGACATAGAAGAATACAGCACAGTACAGAACATTCTGTCTAGATGTTGTACTGACCTTTTAACCTACTCCAAAACCAAATGAACTCACCTTTCTTTGTGTAAAAAGCCTACTTCTGACATCCCCCCATAGTTACCTCCAATCACATTGAAATTATGCCTTCTCATGTTAACCAAGGTCACCCTGAGAGAAAAGCACTGGTTGTCTAATCTATGCCCCGCATTATCTTATACACCTCTATCAAGCAACCTCCCATCCTCCTTCACTCCAAAGAGAAAATTCCTGGCTCGCTCAACCTTTCCTCATAAGATATGCTCTCTAATCCAGGCAGCATCCTGGTAGATCTCCTCTACACTGTCTCTAAAGCTTCTGTTGTGTTTTTAATATTTCAGTAATATTTCAGTAATATTGTAAATTGTTTGATTAAGCATCCTTGTTGATTTGAATAATTCATTATGTTATACGTAGAACTATGTGAATGGCATACGCCATCATGCCACCACATCATAAGTGCGTGCCTTGCTTAAAGTAAAAATGAAGTTAGTCATGTTATTCATGGTTGTGTGTTTTTATTTCAATTAGTTTTATGGTTTGTAGTTACGTAACAGTGGTGACAAGGAAGCTTTAAATGAACCCAAGATGACTACCAACCTGTTGAAGCATAGTGAGATGTTTGAGTTAAAAAAAAGTGCAACAAGACTTTTGAGTTAAAAAAAATCACAGCACATGTTCTTCAGACAGGATGAGACGTTTGAGTTAAAAAAGACAAAAATTGGACAAATCCATGGGTTCATAAACAATGAGTACTGGGTGAGAATAATCATAAATTTAAAAAAAGCTGAAATGACTGGCTACATTGGAAAGATGGACATGTTCGATTGCATATGAGACAACTGGATATTGTATACTGAGCATTTTGAACAATATTTTAAAGCAAATGAAATGGGGGGGGGGGGAAGCCCAGAGGATGGGCAAGAGGTCCCACTTTCAAATCTCTTACTAGCTCTTCTTTCAGTTAGTCCTGATGAAGAGTCTCAGCCCGAAATGTCGACTGTACCTCATCCTAGAGATGCTGCCTGGCCTACTGTGTTCACCAGCAACTTTTATGTGTGTTGCCTGAAATTCCAGCATCTGCAGATTTCCTTGTGTTTGCATTTTTAAATGAGAAATTAGTGCCAGTTTTTCTGAGTGCATTGGGTTTATAGGCATACAGAGTGTTTAGAAGTTTAACTGCTTCAACCAAACCATCCACAATGAGCTTTGCTGACAGCATGAAAGTAATGCAGGAACATTTAAAAATGTTTCTTGTTGATTTTTGATTGCAGAACACTTTAGGTTTCATAAACAGAATTAAAAGGAAAAGGAGTCCACTTCAGTGTACCTGGCTGAATTGAAGAAGTTGTCTGAGCAATGAGAATTCAGTTTCAGGCTCAGAGATGCACTGGGAGATCATTTAGTTTGTGGAAACTTACAAGAAAACTTTCAAAAATAGCTTCTAACTGAATCGCAACTTACATTTAAAAAAGCAGTGGAAATAGCTGTGTCAATTGAAACACTAGACAGAAATGCAACTGAGTTGCAGTGAAGAATGAAAGTGAGCATGAACAAATTACAACAGAAACCAGTATTGAGTTGCTGCCATGTGATTGGCTGATTAGATATCTGAATTAACGAGCAGGTGTGTAGGTGTACCTAATAAAGTGGCCACTGTGTGTACTTTAGTAAGACTTCACTATGAGTCACCAGTATTTAGCAACATCTGGTCTTAAAGGTCACTTAAGTTCATACATCGTTCACAAATCAATGCAAAGTGAAACAAATCTTTCAGACCTTGGCAAATGTTTAAAGTCCTCCAGGGCACAGTCATTCCTTTAGTTTAAAACCAAAACTATAGGAATTTATTCTGTCAAACTCTCACAAAAAAATTACTTAAAAATTAGTTGGCAGTGAAGAAACTTCATTCTTATTGATTCATAAAAACAAGCCCCAAATGAGAATGAGAGAAAGTGAGAGAAGGAATGGGGAGAGAATGCGAGAATGAGAGAGTGAATGGGAGACAATGAGAGAGTGAGAGAGGGAATGGGGGAGAGAATGAGAGAGAGTGAGAGAGGGAATGAGAGAGAGAATGAGAGTGTGAGACAGGGAATGGGGAGAGAATGAGAGAGTGAGACAGGGAATGGGGGAGAGAATGAGACAGAGTGAGAGAGGGAATAGGGAGAGAATGAGAGAGCGAGAGAGGGAATGGGAGAGAATGAGAGAGTTAGAGGGGGAATGGGGAGTTAATGAGAGAGAGTGAGAGAGGGAATGGGAGAGAGAATGAGAGAGAGTGAGAAAGGGAATGGTGAGAGAATGAGAGATAGTGAGAGAGGGAATGGGGAGAGAATGAGAGAGAGTGAGAGAGTGAATCGGGAGAGAATCAGAGTGAGAGAGGGAATGGGGGAGAATGAGAGAGAGTGAGAGAGTGAATCAGGAGAGAATCAGAGAATGATAAAGGGAATGGGGAGAGAATAAGAGTGAGAGAGGGAATGGGAGAGAGAATGAGAGAGAGTGAGAGATGGAATGGGAGAGAGAATGAGACTGAGAAAGGGAATGGGGAGAGAATGAGAGAGTGAGAAAGGGAATGGGGAGAGAATGAGATTCAGAGAGGGAATGGGAGAGAGCATGAGAGAGGGTGAGAGAGGGAATGGGCAGAGAATGAGAGAGAGTGAGAGAGGGAGAGAATGAGAGAGTGTGAGAGAGGGAATGGGGAGAGCATGAGAGAGTGTGAGAGAGGGAATGGGAGAGAGAATGAGAGAGAGTTGGAGAGGGAATGGAGAGAGAATGAGAGAGTGAGAGAGGGAATGGGGAGAGAATGAGAGAGGGTGAGAGAGTGAATCGGCAGAGAATGAGAGTGAGAGAGGGAGTGGGGAGAGAATGAGAGAGAGTGAGAGAGTGAATCGGGAGAGAATGAGAGTGAGAGAGGGAATGGGGAGAGAATGAGAGAGAGTGAGAGAGTGAATCATGAGAGAATCAGAGAATGATAAAGGGAATGGGGAGAGAATAAGAGTGAGAGAGGGAATGGGAGAGAGAATGAGAGAGAGTGAGAAAGGGAATGGTGAGAGAATGAGAGATAGTGAGAGAGGGAATGGGGAGAGAATGGGAGAGAGTGAGAGAGTGAATCGGGAGAGAATGAGAGTGAGAGAGGGAATGGGGGAGAATGAGAGAGAGTGAGAGAGTGAATCAGGAGAGAATCAGAGAATGATAAAGGGAATGGGGAGAGAATAAGAGTGAGAGAGGGAATGGGAGAGAGAATGAGAGAGAGTGAGAGATGGAATGGGAGAGAGAATGAGAGAGTGAGAAAGGGAATGGGGAGAGAATGAGAGAGTGAGAAAGGGAATGGGGAGAGAATGAGATTCAGAGAGGGAATGGGAGAGAGCATGAGAGAGCGTGAGAGAGGGAATGGGCAGAGAATGAGAGAGAGTGAGAGAGGGAGAGAATGAGAGAGTGTGAGAGAGGCAATGGGGTGAGAACGAGAGAGTGTGAGAGAGGGAATGGGAGAGAGAATGAGAGAGTGTGAGAGAGGAATGGGAGAGAGAATGAGAGAGAGTTGGAGAGGGAATGGGGAGAGAATGAGAGAGTGAGAGAGGGAATGGAGAGAGAATGAGAGAGGGTGAGAGAGTGAATCGGCAGAGAATGAGAGTGAGAGAGGGAATGGGGAGAGAATGAGAGAGAGTGAGAGAGTGAATCGGGAGAGAATGAGAGTGAGAGAGGGAATGGGGAGAGAATGAGAGAGAGTGAGAGAGGGAATGGGAGCGAGAATGAGAGAGTCTGAGAAGGAATGAGAGAGAGAGTGAGAGAGAGTGAGACGAGGGAATGGAGAGAGAATGCGAGAGCGTGAGAGACGGAATGGGGAGATAATGAGAGTGAGAGAGGTAATGGGGAGAGAATGCGAGAGTGAGAGAGGGAATGGAAGATAGAATGAGAGAGTGAGAGAGAGAATGGGGAGAGAATGAGAGAGAGTGAGAGAGGGAATGAGAGAGAGTATGAGAGAGTGTGAGAGAGGGAATGGGAAGAGAATGAGAGAGAGTGAGAGAGGGAATGGGAGAGAATGAGAGAGTGAGAGAGGGAATTGGACGAGAATGAGAGAAAGTGAGAGACGGAATGGGGATAGAATGAGAGAGTGAGAGAGGGAATGGGAGACAATGAGAGAGGGAGAGACGGAATGGGAGAGAGAATGAAAGAGAGTGAGATAGGGAATGAGGGAGAGAATGAGAGACTGAGAGAGAAGGAATGAGAGAGAGAATGAGAGTGTGAGAGAGGGAATGGGGAGAGAATGAGAGTGAGAGAGGGAATGGGGAGAGAATGAGGGAGAGTGAGAGAGGGAATGAGGAGAGAATGAGAGAGTGTGAGGGAATGAGAGAGAGAATGAGAGAGATCTAGAGAGGGAATGTTGAGATAATGAGAAAGTGAGAGAGGGAATGGGAGAGAATGCGTGAGACTGGGACAGGGAATGTGGAGAGAATGAGAGAGTGAGAGAGAGGGAATGGGGAGAGAATGAGGGAGAGAGAGAGGGACTGGGGAGAAAATGAGAGAGTGAGAGAGGGAATGGGAGAGAGAATGAGAGTGTGAGAGAGGGAATGGGGAGAGAATGAGAGAGAGTGAGAGAGGGAATGGGGGAGAGAATGAGAGTGAGTGAGAGAGAGAATGAGAGAGAGAAGGAGAGAGTGAGAGAGGGAATGGGGAGAGAATAAGAGTGAGAGAGGAAATGGGAAAGACAGTGAGAGAGGGAATGAGAGAGAGAATGAGAGAGTGAGAGAGAAGGAATGTGGAGAGAATGAGAGAGTGAGAGAGAGGGAATGGGAAGAGAATGAGAGAGTGTGAGAGGGAATGGGAGAGAGAATGAGAGACAGTGAGAGAGGGAATGGGGGAGAGAATGAGAGAGAGTGAGATAGGGAATGAGAGAGGGAATGAGAGAGTGAGAGAGGGAATGGGCAGAGAATGAGAGAGAGTGAGAGAGGGAATGGGAGAGAGAATGAGAGAGTGAGAGAGGGAATGGGGAGAGAATGAGAGAGTGAGAGAGGGAATTGGAAGAGAATGAGAGAAAGTGAGAGAAGGAATGGGGATAGAATGAGAGAGTCAGAGAGGGAATGGGAGGCAATGAGAGAGGGAGAGACGGAATGGGAGAGAGAATGAGAGAGTGTGAGAGGGAATGGGAGAGAGAATGAGAGACAGTGAGAGAGGGAATGAGGGAGAGAATGAGAGAGAGTGAGATAGGGAATGAGAGAGGGAATGAGAGAGTGAGAGAGGGAATGGGCAGAGAATGAGAGAGAGTGAGAGAGGGAATGGGGAGAGAATGAGAGAGTGAGAGAGGGAATTGGAAGAGAATGAGAGAAAGTGAAAGAAGGAATGGGGATAGAATGAAAGAGTGAGAGAGGGAATGGGAGACAATGAGAGAGGGAGAGACGGAATGGGAGAGAGAATGAGAGAGTGAGAGAGGGAATGGGGTGTGAATGAGAGAGCGTGAGAGAGGGAATGGGAGAGAGAATGAGAGAGAGTGAGAGAGAGAATGGGGGAGAGAATGAGAGAGAGTGAGGGAGGGAATCAGAGAGAGAATGAGAGAGTGAGAAAAGGGAATGGAGAGAGAATGAGAGAGACTGAGAGAGGGAATGGGAGAGAGAATGACAGAGTGAGAGAGGGAATGGGAGACAATGAGAGAGTGAGAGAGGGAATGGGAGAGAGAATGAGAGAGAGTGAGAGAAGGAATGGGGGAGAGAATGAGAGTGAGTGAGAGAGAGAATGAGAGAGAGAAGGAGAGAGTGAGAGAGGGAATGGGGAGAGAATAAGAGTGAGAGAGGAAATGGGAAAGACAGTGAGAGAGGGAATGAGAGAGAGAATGAGAGAGAGCAAGAGAGGGAATGGGGAGAGAATGAGAGAGTGAGAATGGGAATGGGAGAGAGAATGAGAGAGTGAGAGAGGGAATGGGGAGATAATGAGAGTGAGAGAGGGAATGGAGAGAGAATGAATGAGAGTGAGAGGGAATGAGAAAGAGAATGAGAGAGAGCAAGAGAGGGAATGGGGAGAGATTGAGAGAGTGAGAGTGGGAATGGGAGAGAGAGTGAGAGAGGGAATGGGGAGAGAATGAGAGAGAGTGAGAGGGAATGAGAGAGAATGCGTGAGACTGAGAGAGGGAATGTGGAGAGAATGAGAGAGTGAGAGAGAGGGAATGGGGAGAGAATGAGAGAGTGTGATAGGGAATGGGAGAGAGAATGAGAGAGAGTGAGAGAGGGAATGGGGGAGAGAATGAGAGAGAGTGAGATAGGGAATGAGAGAGGGAATGAGAGAGTGAGTGAGGGAATGGGGAGAGAATGAGAGAGAGTGAGAGAGGGAATGGGAGAGAGAATGAGAGAGTGAGAGAGGGAATGGGGAGAGAATGAGAGATTGAGAGGGAATGGGGGAGAGAATGAGAGAGTGAGAGAGGGAATGTGGGGAGAATGAGAGTGAGTGAGGGAATGGGGAGAGAATGAGAGAGAGTGAGAGAGTGAATCGGGAGAGAATGAGAGAGTGATGGAGGGTATGGGAGAGAGAATGAGAGAGAGTGAGAGAGGGAATGGGAGAGAGAATGAGAGAGAGTGAGAGAGGGGATGGGGAGAGAATGAGAGAGTGAGAGAGGGAATGGGGAGAGAATGAGATTGAGATAGGGAATGGAGAGAGATGAGAGAGTGAGAGAGGGAATGGGAGAGAGAGTGAGAGAGGGAATGGGGGAGAGAATGAGAGAGTGTGAGAGGGAATGAGAGAGATAGTCAGAGAGAGTGAGAGAGGGAATGGGGGAGAGAATGAGAGAGAGTGAGAGAGGGAATGAGAGAATGAGAGAGTGTGAGAGAGGGAATGGGAGAGAGAATGAGAGAGAGTGAGAGAGGGAATGAGAGAGAGAATGAGAGAGTGTGAGAGAGGGAATGGGAGAGAGAATGAGAGAGATTGAGAGAGGGATTGAGAGAGAGAATGAGAGAGTGTGAGAGAGGGAATGGGAGAGAGAATGAGAGTGAGTTAGAGAGGAAATGGGGAGAGAATGAGAGAAAGTGAGATAAGGAATGGGGAGAGAATGAGAGAGTGAGAGAGGGAATGGGAGACAATGAGAGAGTGAGAGAGGGAATGGGGAGAGAATGAGAGAGAGTGAGAGGGGAATGGGGAGAGAATGAGAGAGTGCGAGAGGAAATGGGGAGAGAATGAGAGTGAGAGAGGGAATGGGAGAGAGAATGAGAGAGAGTGAGAGAGGGAATGAGAGAGAGAATGAGAGAGTGTGAGAGAGGGATTGGGAGAGAGAATGAGAGAGAGTGAGAGAGGGAATGGGGAGAGAATGAGAGAGTGAGAGAGGGAATGGGAAGAGAATGAGAGAAAGTGAGAGAAGGAATGGGGAGAGAATGAGAGAGTGAGAGAGGGAATTGGCGAGATAATGAGAGTGAGTGAGACAGGGAATGGGAGAGGGAATGAGAGAGTGAGAGAGGGAACGGGGAGAGAATGAGAGTGAGTTAGAGTGGGAATGGGGAGAGAATGAGAGACTGAGAGAGGGAATGCGGAGAGAATGACAGAGAGTGAGAGAGGGAATGGGGGAGAGAATGAGAGTGAGAGAGGGAGTGGGGAGAGAATGAGAGAGTGAGATTGGGAATGGGACAGAGAGTGAGAGAGAGTGAGAGAGAATGGGGAGAGAATGAGAGAGAGTGAGAGGGAATGAGAGAGAGAATGAGAGATCGATAGAGGGAATGGGGTGAGAATGAGAGAGAGTGAGAGAGAGAATGGGGAGAGAATGAGAGAGTGAGATAGGGAATGGGAAGGGAATGAGTGAAAGTGAGAGAAGGAATGGGGAGAGACTGAGAAAGTGAGAGAGGGAATGGGAGACAATGAGAGAGTGAGAGAGGGAATGGGAGAGAGAATGAGAGAGAGTGAGAGAGGGAATGGGGAGAGAATGAGAATGTGAGAGAGGGAATGGGGAGAGAATGAGAGAGAGTGAGAGAGGGAATGGGAGAGAGAATGAGAGAGTGAGAGAGGGAACGGGGAGAGAATGAGAGAGAGTTAGAGTGGGAATGGGGAGAGAATGAGAGAGTGAGAGAAGGAATGGGGAGAGAATGAGAGAGTGAGAGAGGGAATGGGGAGAGAATGAGATTGAGAGAGGGAATGGGACAGCGAGTGAGAGAGAGTGAGAGAGAGAATGGGGAGAGAATGAGAGAGAGTGAGAGAGGGAATGAGAGAGACAATGAGAGAGAGTGAGAGAGGGAATGGTGAGAGAATGAGAGAGCGAGAGAGGGAATGGGGTAGAATGAGAGTGAGAGAGGGAATGGAAGAGAGAATGAGAGAGAGCGAGAGAGCGTATGGGGGAGAGAACGCGAGAGATTGAGAGAGGGAATGGGGAGGGAATGAAAATAAGGAAGGAGAATGACCGTAGGACAAGAAGCTGGTCGAGCAGTACAGAGACAGGGCAGCAAGCACATAGAGGAGGGGTGTAGACGTTTTGCAGGCTGCCCACTCTGCAGCACCTACTCTCTCTTGGTATACAGGGGGATGCAAAGAGAAAAGCCATCAGTTTGGGCTGCTGAGCGAGTCTCCAGATGGCTCTGGATCAGGAGGTGTGATCCATGGACCAATGCTGCTGGGACACAAGCCGTGGCCTGATCTACCCTGGCTGGGTCACCTGGGTGAGGGTGTCTGATGTTGAAAGACCGGGAATACCCGACGACCCCAGGCTGCATCACAGCCGATGTGTCCCGGCGCGTCCTACGATGTATCTCAGCATCATAACATATCGGAGCAGAATTAGACCATTTGGCCCATCAAATCTGCGCTGTCAGGTAATCATGGCTGACAGTTTAACAATGGGAAAGAAAGCAAAAGAGGGATGGAGAAAAAGAGAGAGAATATGAGTTAGAGAAAAAGAATGAGGGGAGGGCGAGGAAACGTGGGATGTAAGAGAGAAGGGATTGGTAGCAGGAGGTAGTGGGAGAGACACAGCGAGACAGACACCAGTTTATGGAGGCCGCACTATACAGTGATCGGGAGTTGCTAAACAGGACTATGAACAACCACTGTAGGACACAAGAAATGGTATGTCAGAGATCTTTGGGAGAGGGTGTGAGTCTTGGGTCTGACTGCATCAGAAGAGAATTGGCCAGTGTAGGGAAGGAAGCTCAGGCAAACCCAAAGAAGCAACAGGTAGAGGAAGGCCATAAGACATAGCAGAGTTAGGCCATTTGGCCCATTCAGTTTGCTCCAGAACTCCAACATCTTCCCAAACTTTAAAGTCAGGCTAACTGGCCTAAGATTTCCTTTCTTCTGCCTCCCTCCTTTCTTAAAGAGCAGAGTGACATTTGCAATTTTCCAGTCCTCCAGAACCGTTCCAGAATCTAGTGATTCTCGAAGGATCATTACTAATGACTCCACCATCTCTTCAGCTACCTCTTTTAAAAGCCTGGTCCACCTGGTCCAATTGACATATCTACCTTCAGACCTTTCAGTTTCCTAAGCACCTTCTCCTGAGGAATAGCAATTACACTCACTTCTGCCTCCTGACACTCTTGATAAGTTTATCTGGATGAGACAGAGGTTGTAGAGTTATTGCACAATGGAACAGCCTTAGGAAGCAAAGTGTGGAAACTATGCAAGAGAGGGAGAGGCCAACAGCAAGGTCAATTTTCAGGTATAGCTTATCACATCCTCTGGTCTCTGGAAGGAGCTGCCTTGGACCTTGAACCGATCAGAAGCTGGCAACTTGGACTTGATTGTTGAATCTAAAGGGAGAAGAGCTTTGGGCCTGATCTCACCTCAGTTTCTCAGTTCTGGCAGACGCAACCTTGGATTTTTCTTTACACAGCTTCCTCCCTCCAAGCTGTCCTGCCCCACACTCCCACCATTGGACAGCTAACATTTTGATCATTTTGCCACTTGCCTTTCTACATCTAATCATAAAGCAAACAAACTCTGCATTATCACAATTGGACAACTCTTAATTTTCAAACGACCTTCTATTTTTTAACATACTCAAATAATCAAGAGAAATTATGATTTTTTTTTCTTTATGCTTTTACTCCGAGATGCCATTTGCAGAGTTATTCGTGGGTTTTATTTCTTCTCATTTTACAGGGCATTACCAGAAGCTCCTATCATTAAAAAAAACACCTCAGAAAGGTGAAGAGATGAGTAGGAAAGAGAAGTGGTAAAAGGATAATGGAGAAAGGGAGTGTGAGAGTAATCAAGGAAGAGGGAGATAAAAGACATTAATGTGAAAAGGAGAAAGGAGATATACATATGTAGCGAGATATAGAGATAGAGGGAGAGAGAGAGAGGAGGGGGGGCATGGAGAAATGAGAGATTTGACCAAATTGAAGAGAGAGGAAAAGAGACAAAAAAATGAATGAGAAAGGATGTAGAAAGTGGGGGGGGGAATGAAAGGAGTGAGTGGAATGAGAAAAAGAGAGAGACGGAGAGATAAATGAAAGGTGATGGGAAGAATGCATGAGAGAGAGGATGATAGGGTAAAGGAAAGATGGAAAATGCAAAGGGATCTACATTGGGTACAAAGGAATGAGAGAGAGAGATAGAATGAGAAATTTGACCAAACTGAAGAGAAAGGAATGAGAGACAGAAGAAAAAAGAGTGTAACAGAGAATCAAATGGGTGGGGAAGAGGGTGAATGGAGTGAGTGAGAATGATAGAGAGAGGGAAAGATAAATGGAGGGAGCTGGAGAGTAAAGGGAAGATACGGAGAAAATGCAAGCGGAATGGGATACAAAGGAATGAAAGAGAGTGACAGAGCATGGAGAAAGATAAAATGAAAGATTTGACCAAACTGAAGAGAGAGGATTAGGGAGAATGAAAGAGAAAGGGAAGAGAGGAAGTGAATGGAGCGAGTGGGAATGAGAAAGAGGGAGATGGTGAGAATGCATGAGAGAGAGAAGATGATAAGGGAAAGGTAGAGAGAAAATGCAAAGGGATGGGGAAAGCAAGGAATGAGAGAGAGAAAAAAAGAGAGATAGAAAGCTTTCCCTGAAGTGTTGTCATGTGACGCATTGATTGGAAGTATGATCATCGACAGGCCTCAATTCACAGTACACAAACGTTATATTTAATTCAATGCTTCAGTCCAATAACTTCTTCATGAATTAGTCATAGTGCGGACTGAGGAGCAGCAGTACACTTTTAGATAGGCCATTGTGAATTGCATAATCCTCACCTGACCGTACTTACTTCAACACTTTTGGCCTTTCTGCTTGGCTTGAAGCAAAGCCAAGATCATTCCACCTCTCGTCTGCCATCTCCTCCTAATCCTGGAGTTCCTGATTCATCTCAGGAAATAACCCAATGGGGCAAAGACTTAGATAATTTACTATGGGGTATTCCATTGACCAATTATACAACAGGCTCCTCAGATGGGGATAGGGTCATCAAGTTCAAGTTTAATTGCCGTTCAACCATACATGAGTTCCCATGATATAACAGCATTACTCCGGGACCAAGGTGCAAAACACAGTACCAACAGCACAAGGCACACATAGCACATGTTGAATAAGATAGCAGTAAGCCTACAGTCACACGCAAAAAGTGTAATACAGCCCAGGTTCCTGACTCCATGAACGTTGCCGGCAAGAGCAAGCCCACGGTAGTCTGTGGACAAACACACTCCAGCCCGTCTTCCACTGAGCAAACAACAGAGTGACATTTGCATTTTCCAGTCCTCGGGAACCATTCCAGAACCTAGTGGTTCTCGAAAGATCCTTACTAATACCTCCACAATCCCTTCAGCCACCTCTTTCAGAACCCTGGAGTGTAGTCCATCTGGTCCAGGTGACTTACCTACCTTCAGACTTCTCAGCTTCCCAAGCGCCTTCTCCATGGCAATAGCAATGATGGTCACGGCCCCCGACACCCTTGCATCTCTGGGATACTGCTAGTGTATTCTACAGTAATGAGAGAAAGTGAGAGAAGGAAATGCAAGCAGGCCTTTTCCACTGAGGTTGGGGGTGAGATGAGAAATAGAGGTCGTGGGTTAAGGGTCAAAGATGAAATGTTCACAGGGAATGTCTTCACTCAGAGGATGGTGCGAGTATGGAATGAGCTGCAGTAGAAGTGGTGGATGCAGGTTCGATTTCAACAGGTAAGAGAAGTTTTGATAGGTACACGGATGAGAGGGGTGTGGAAGTTTGGACAGGTACACGGATGAGAGGGGTGTGGAAGTTTGGACAGGTACACGGATGAGAGGGGTGTGGAAGTTTGGACAGGTACACGGATGAGAGGGGTGTGGAAGTTTGGACAGGTACACGGATGAGAGGGGTGTGGAAGTTTGGATAGGTACACGGATGGGAGAGGTGTGGAAGTTTAGCTAGGTACACGGATGAGAGGGGTATGGAAGGCTATGGCCCCAGTTGCGAGCTGGATGGGACTTGGTAGAAATACAGTTCGACACTGGCCTGTGGGTCAGTCTCTGTGCTGTAGAGCTAAGTGACTCTATTAGCTCTCTGGGAATAGAAAAGGCCCTCAAATCCTTGAAAAGGCACCAGAAATCACAGCATCTATCATATCCTGCATGTTCAGATCTCCACAGGGCTTTACTTCTTAATGATTCTGCACTGAAAATGGAAAATACAATAGAAATTCAATGTTTAAATGAAATGAAATGACTGTTTTGTATTCATCATTGGGAACTATTTTAGAATTACTCAGATTGCAGTAAATTGTACCACTATCACTGTCACTGTCAGCTAATTGAAAGGTCCTCTAGTTGGTCTTCAAAAAGCCTACAAAAAGTAATGGATCTGGCCCAGTCCATCACGGGTAAAGCCCTCCCCACCACTGAGCACATCAATAGGGAGCGCTGTGGCAGGAAAGCAGCATCCGTCATCAGGGACCCCCACCACCCAGGCCATGATCTCTTCTTGTTGCTGCATCAGGAAGCAGACACCGGAACCTCAGGTCTCACACCACCAGGTTTAGGAACAGTTATTACCCCTCATCATCATCATCACCACCCCTCAACCATCAGGCTCCTGAACCAGCATGGATAACTTCACTCACTCATCTCAACGCAGAACTGATTCCACAACCTATGGACTCACTTTCAAGGACTCTGCAACTCAAAGTTCTTGATATATATTGCACTGTCTACGCCACCCCGAGCTACCTGCCAGCCTAGTCATCACATGGGAGCCCAAGCACGGGAGGATGAACCCTGGGCGCCCTCCCAGGACTATGGTCAACACGCTCCTAGAAGACAGCGACGCGGCTAATGTAGATGAACTGAACACACTGATGAGGGAGGGGGAGAAGTGGAGAGTCCATCATCGTGCCCGACGCCGGCCCCCTAGGCCTGAGTCGATGTAGTAGTAGTAGTATTTATTAATTATTATTTCTTTTCTTTCTTTGTACTTGCACAGTGTGTTGTTGCCTTTTGCACTTTGGTTGCTTTCCTGTCTCTGTTGTCTGTAGTTTTTCAACGACCCATTGAATTTTCACCGCTCCTATTGTGTTCCTCTGCCTCGCTCCGCGGTACAGAAACCACACTGTGGCGGACAGGAAGGCTCTACAACGGGAAGTCAAAACTGCCCAGTGCACCACCGGTACTGGCCTAACAGCCATCAAGGACATAAATACGGAAGGATGCTGGAAAAAGTCCAGCAATATCACGAAGGATCCCACACACCCTGCTCACGGATTGCTTGTCCCACTCCCATCAGGGAGCCTGACGGTGGACTCTGGACATCACTGGACTCTCTGACGGTGGTGTCTGAAAAGAGGATGCTGTCCAAGTTGCATGCCATCTTGGACAATGTCTCCCATCCACTACATAATGTACTGGGTGGGCACAGGAGTACATTCAGCCAGAGACTCATTCCACCGAGATGCAACACAGAGCGTCATAGGAAGTCATTCCTGCCTGTGGCCATCAAACTTTACAACTCCTCCCTTGGAGGGTCAGACACCCTGAGCCAATAGGCTGGTCCTAGACTTATTTCCTGGCATAATTTACATATTACTATTTAACTATTTATGGTTTTATTACTATTTATTATTTATGGTGCAACTGTAATGAAAACCAATTTCCCTCGGGATCAATAAAGTATGACTATGACTATGAGCCGACTACATAGAACCATAGAACCATAGAACATTACAGCACAGAAACAGGCCTTTTGGCCCTTCTTGGCTGTGCCGAACCATTTTTCTGCCTAATCCCACTGACCTGCACCTGGACCATATCCCTCCATACACCTCTCATCCATGAACCTGTCCAAGTTTTTCTTAAATGTTAAAAGTGAGTTTGCATTTACCACTTCATCTGGCAGCTCATTCCATACTCCCACCACTCTCTGTGTGAAGAAGCCCCTCCCTAATGTTCCCTTTAAACTTTTCCCCCTTCACCCTTAACCCACGTCCTCTGTTTTTTCTCTCTCCCCTTGCCTCAGTGGAAAAATCCTGCTTGCATTCACTCTATCTATACCCATCATAATTTTATATACCTCTATCAAATCTCCCCTCATTCTTCTACGCTCCAGGGAATAAAGTCCTAACCTATTCAACCTTTCTCTGTAACTGAGTTTCTCAAGTCCCGGCAACATCCTTGTAAACCTTCTCTGCACTCTTTCAACCTTATTAATATCCTTCCTGTAATTTGGTGACTAAAACTGTACAGTATTTAATTTATGCACTTTATTTTGTTTATCTATGCGTAATTCATTTGTAGATTTAATTCTTAGTTTCCTAAGTTATTGTGTGTTATATGCAATACTGCTTACACCCTGGTCTCATTTGGTGGTATACACGTACGTAATTAAATGACAATAAACTTGACTTGGCTTGATATAGCATCCACGCCAGGACCACCAGACTCAAAAACAGTTCCTTTCCCCAAGCAGTAAGGCTGATCAACACCTCCACCCACTAACTCCACCACTACTTTATTATTTCCCGTCAGTCACCTTATGTACAGCCCAGTCTCACTTAATGGACACACAATCAGTGTATGTAGGTAACATATCTTATGTGTTTATATTTATGGTGTTTTTTTTATTAGTATCATTTTTATTGTTTGTAGTTTTTATGTGCTGCCTCAGATCAGAAGTGACAATAAGTTTGCATCAAGGGGGAGAGAGAGAGATCATTCAAATGCAAGGACTTCCTTTGGTAGCAGTGGGCGAGAGGCTGGTAGATGGCGCTGAACACTTGCTTGCTTGCGCGACCGCCATGATGATTTCAATCTTCCTCGATGCTTTAATCAACAATTATTATTGTTATTATTGTGTTTTAAAAATCTTTTTTTCTTGTGCTGCAATGGAACCAGAGGTAACAATTATTTGACATTAAACAAACTTGAATCTTGATTTACTGTGAATGCTCACATGGAATTGATTCTTTGGGTAGCGTATGGTGACATATATGTCTTTGATCAAATATTTACTTCGAACTCTCTCTACTCCCTCCCCAGAGAGCCGCAGTTGTTGTTCCCTTCAACATTCATGCAGTTCCCTGTAAAACAAATTAGTTTCCACGGTTGTTTCAGACAGCACATTCCCGATCAGGATCGATTGGGGAACGTTGCTCTTTCTATTTTAGTCACTCAGTGTAGGCTCAAAACCTTCTCAGGTCGGTGGGGAGGATCAGACTTAGAACTGCAGTGTAAGGGAAGACTAACAGGATCTGAATCAGAATCAGGTTTAATATCATCAGCATTTGTCATGAAATTTGTTGTCTTTGCACAGCAGTGCAGTGTAATTCATAACAATACAACTATAAATTACAATTACAATATATATAATTAAATTAAACAAGTAATACACAATGACAGGTGAAAAAATATACCGAGGTAGTGTTCATACATTCATGGACCATTCAGAAATCTGATGGCGGAGGGGAAGAAGCTGTTCCTGAAACATTGAGTGTGTGTCTTCAGGCTCCTGTACCTCCTGAGTGATGGGAGTCCTTAATGATGGATTCCACCTTTTTGAGGCATTGCCCTTTGAAGGTAATGCTCTGGCTGTGGTCTTGCGACGTTTACTCGGCTCTGCGCTGAACTGAAGCTGTGGTCTGCTCCGGCTGCAGTGATGCCTGGCTTCGTGTCTTTCGTAAAACTTCAGTTCTGAATGCTATTTGCTTACTTTTAATGTTTGCACGATTTGTTCTTTTTCTTTCTCTGCACATTGGGTGTTTGATGGTCTTTTTCAATGGCCTCTTGTTTTGCGTCTGCCTGTAAGGAGATGAATCTCAATGTATACATACTGTGAACGTTTTAAAAAACTTTGAACTTTGAACCTGTCCTCAATGCCCATGGTGGAGCTGGCTGAGTTTAAACTTTCTGCATCTTTTTCTGATCCTGTGCAGTGGCCCCTCCATACCAGACGGTGATGCAGCCTTTCGTCTACATGACATTAGTCTCAGTTTTGAGAAACACCCATTCCTAAAGCAGTGTCTTATTAATGTTATCTGCCAGCCAGACAAAACTTGGCTTCCAGAATTGATTTACCAGCATTGTGACAGGACTAGTTCAGGGGAGAATCTCTCTGTAAAAATCAGTCAGTCAATATTAGGGATATTTTACCCAAAATCCTTTGACAATTTTCTCTCTTCTTTGCTGGGGGTATTCAGTTCAAAGTTTGTGATGAAACAAGTTGTCCATGCTGGTTCAGGAGGCTGACGGTTGAAGGGTAATAACTAAAAATGCAAAGTTCGAAGTAAATTTATTATAAAAGTACATTTGTGTCACCATATACTGTATAACAGTGAGATTCATTTTCTTGTGGGCATTCAGAGTAAATACAAAGCACACAATAGAATCAGTGAAAAGACCGCACCCAACAAAATGGTCAAACAAGCAGGGTGTAATAGACTGAATCTGAATCAGGTTTAATATCACTGGCTTACAGTATGTTGTGAACTTTGTTGTCTTTGCAGCAGCAGTACAAGGCAATACATAATGATAGAAAAAATGTGAATTACAATAGGTATACATATACTAAACAGTTAAATTAAATAAGTAGTGCAAAAATAAAAATAAAAAGGTAGTGAGGTACCTACGAGTCTGTGGTGGCCAGTGCGATCATGTTTGCTGTTGAGTGCTGGGGCAGCAGGCTGAGGGTAGCAGACACCAACAGAATCAACAAACTCATTCGTAAGGCCAGTGATGTTGTGGGGATGGAACTGGACTCTCTGATGGTGGTGTCTGAAAAGAGGATGCTGTCCAAGTTGCATGCTATCTTGGTCAATGTCTCCCATCCACTACATAATGTACTGGCTGGGCACAGGAGTACATTCAGCCAGAGACTCATTCCACCGAGATGCAGCACAGAGCGTCATAGGAAGTCATTCCTGCCTGTGGCCATTAAACTTTACAACTCCTCCCTTGGAGGGTCAGACACCCCGAGCCAATAGGCTGGTCCTGGACTTATTTCATAATTTACTGGCATAATTTACGTATTACTACTTAACTATTTATGGTTCTATTACTATTTATTATTTATGGTGCAACTGTAACGAAAACCAATTTCCCCCCGGGATCAATAAAGTATGACTATGACTATGACTATGACTAGGTGGTGTTCATGGGTTCAATGTCCATTCAGAAATTGGATGGCAGAGGGGAAGAAGCTGTTCCTGAATCATTGAGTGTGTGCCTTCAGACTCCTGTACCTCCTTCCTGATGGTAGCAGTGAGAACAAGGCACGAATGGGTGATGGGGGTCCTTAACGATAGATGCCGCCTTTTTGAGGCATCACTCTAGTGGCCTCCATAGTATCCATGGAGCAGTCTAAGTTTACAACTCTCTGCAGATTATTTAGATCCTGTGCAGTAGCCACCAACCCCCCCACCTCATACCAGATGGCAATGCAGCCAGTCAAAATGCTCTCCAAGGTACATCTGTAGAAATTTGCAAGTGTCTCTGGTGACAGACCAAATCTCCTCAAACTCCTAATGAAATATGTCCGCCGTCATATCTTCTTTGTAGCTGCATCGTTATATTGGGACCAGGATAGATCCTCAGAGATATTGTCACCCAGCAACTTGAGATTGCTCACTCTCTCCACTTCTGATCTCTCTATGAGGACTGGTGTGTGTCTGAAGTCCACGTTCGGTTCTTTGGTCTCACTGACATTGAACGCAAGGTTTTTGCTGCGACACCACTCAACCAGCTGATCCTTCTCGCTCCTGTACGCCTTCTCGCTACCATCTGAAATTCTGCCAACGGTAGTTGCGTCATCAGCAGATTTGTAGGTGGCATTTGAACTGTGCCGAGCCACACAGTCATGGGTGTAGAGGGAGTAGGGCAGAGTGCCAAGCATCTCTGAAGGGCCTTTCCCTTCTCCTGCTCCATCGGGTAGAAGAATGGGAAGCTTGAGAGTACGTACCATCAGACTGAAGGACAGTTTCAATCCTGCTGTTATCAGACTCTTGAAGGGAGTTATCATTAAAAAAAGAACTCTTGATCTCCCAGTGTAGCTCGTCGCGGTCCTTGCATTTTATTAGTCTAACTGCACCACACTTTCTTTGTAACTCCAACATTATATTCCACATTCCAATTTCCTTTTATTACCCTCAGTGCAATTATGAAAGACCTGCTTGGATGGTGCACAAAAAGAAAGCAATTCACCGTTTCTCAGTGCATGTGACCTTAATAAATCAAAACCTTATCACTAGTGAGAGCCGCGTTTATTGCTTATCTCTAAGTTCTCCTTGTGAAAAGGGCCGTGCAAATTTGGCAAGCAGAGATCTCCAGGATTCAGACCCACCAATGAATTGTTTTTTAGTGGATTCAATCAAAGAGAAATTGCATTGTCGAAATCAAACATTGACCTTCGTGCGAACCATGATGCTATGTTAGGAACTTGATTGTAATCTGAGTGCACAGACAATAGATATCATAGCAAAGCATCAAAATACTGGAGGAAGTCAGCAGGTCAGACCTCATCTATGGAAATGAATAAACTTTCAATGTTTTGGGCCGAGACCTTCTTCAGATATCAATACCATGATGGTATGGAGAAGATAAAGCTAGTTTATACATGTATATAATTCAGTGCTGACCCCAATAAATATTGGGGTAACACAGCCCAGGTTTTGGTAATTAACAAACCTGCTTCCATTGTACAAGATGTTGGTGAGGTTGCTTTTGGAATATTGTGTTCAGTTTTGGTCCCTCTGCTATAGAAAAGATGCCATAAATCTGGAAAGGGTGCAGAGGAGATTTACAAGGATGTTGAAGGGGTTCGTGGGACTGAGTTATGGAGAGAGATTGAGCAGGCCGGGACTGTTTTCACTGGAGCATCGCAAAATGAGGGGTGGACTCATAGGGGTGTATAAAATCACCCCTAAATTATAGGGTGAATGCACACAGTCTTTTTCCCAGAGATGGGGAATCAAAAACTTGAGGGCAAAGGTTAAAGGTGAAAGTGGAACGATTTAATAAAAACCCAAGGGGAAGAGTATAGTCAATATATGGAGTGAGATGTCAAAAGAAGTGGTGGAGGCTGGTATGTAACCAACATTTAAAAGGTACTTTAATGAGACATTGGATAGGAAGGGTTAGATGGTCATAGGCCAAGTATAGGCAAGTGGTACTATCTTAGATGGGAATCTGGGTTAGCATGGACCATTTGGGCTGAAGGGCCTGTTTCCATGCTGTTTGACATGCAGGCAAATGAAAGCCAATATATTAAACACAAGAGATTCTACAGATGCTGAAAACCTTGAGCAATACACACAAAATGCTGGAGGAGCTCAGCAAGCCAGGCAGCGTCTATGGAGGTAAACTAACAGATGGTGTTTTGGGCCGCGGTTCTTCATCAGTCAGCATGGAAGCGTGGTGACACCTGTGGGCTGCTCAGCACAATCCTCACTGATTTTATTTGATGCCAACGACGCGGATTACTGTACTATGTTTTGATGTACAAGTGACAAATAAAGCTAACCTTTATATTTTTATATATATCTTTTATTTTTATAAGCTTCCACTAAACCAGCGATTCCCAACTTGGGTCCATGGACCCCTTGCATAACGCTGTTGGTCCATGGCATAAAAAAGATTGGGAACCTCTGCTCTAAATGTTCTGACCATCATTTCCCAGCCTAGTGATACCTGCTGACATCTGTAGAATTGTGTGCATGAGGCCGTAGACCCAGTGCCTCACCAGAGTGACAGACAGACTGTTGACGATTTATGATTGCCTAGGAACTGATTGGGGCTGTGAGTTGCAATGATCATCAGTAGTATTGACATTGCACCAACACAATTTCATGATGGACCATCTTACTTTGGAGAAGGTTTTTTTAAAACAAAGCAAAGTGGATATGGGATGGAACTGGTCCAGGAACACCACTGGGATTGTGAAATGGGCCCAGCAGAGATTGCATTTTCTGAGAAAGCTTAAACAAGCATCACTCCCCACTAACATCTTAACTACATTCTACAGAGCCGTGGTTGAGAGTGCGCTGACCTTTTGCATCACAACCTGGTACTCCAGCTGCAGTGCTGTCGACAAAAAAGCCTTGCAGAGGGTGGTTAGGGGAGCAGAGAAGGTTATTGGGGTCTCCCTACCTTCTGTCCAAGACCTCTTTCAGAGTCGATGCCTTCAGAAGACACGGTACATTATTAAAGATCCCTCACACCCTCTCCATGAACTGTTTGTTCTTCTGCCATCAGGCAAACGTTACAGGAGCATCAAAACTAAAACCACAAGGCTACTAAACAGCTTCCTCCCACAGGCAGTCAGACTGCTAAATAGCTGCTCCACCTGACTCTGCTTTGGACACTTTTAACTTGCACTGGACACTTATGACTTGATTTTAACTGACATGTGGCTGTTGTGTTTTACTATTTATTGTTATTTTTATTATTTGGTGCTGCGTTTGTTATGTTATGATTGCACTGCTCCTGAGCAACGCTGTCTCATTCTGCCCTGCAGAGCTGATGTATGGTTAGAATGACAATAAAGTTTTTTGAATCTTTGAATCTTGAATCTTGAAACTCCCTTTGCACTGTCTGTCAGACCACCACAGGCAGGTTCCTCCCGGTGTCCACTCAGCTAACAGGAGCCACCTCCCACTCATTTCCAGTTCGTCACCTGCAGCCTATTTAAACTCAGCTCTCACCAATAGTCTTTTGTTCACCCATTGAACCAGCCAGCCTCAATCAGTTGTTCCTAGCCTTCAGTTACCTTGTTGCCTTGTGGTGTTAAGTATCTGTTCTCTCTTGTTTTGCGGCTCCTGCTGGCATAACATTTTGCAGTTTATTAGTAGGATATTGTTTACTACTAAATTGTCTCTGCTGCTTTGTTTTTGGGTCAAACCCCTTCTATATTTCCTGACACTGTCCTAACAAACACTTCCAGGAAAAGTTTAGAATAAAGCTTTGTGTCCAGTGTTCATTGGGAAAGGATCTATAATGAAATGTGAAACTTGGATTAACCTTGCTTGTCCTCTGAAGTGGAGGATTTACTGCCTAAGACACTCAGTGGCCTCTTTATTTGGTACCTCCTGTACTCAATAAAGTAGCCACTGAGTGTATGTTCATTGTCTTCTTCTGCAGTAGCACATCCACTTCAAGGTTTGATGGGTTGTGTGTTCAAAGATGCTCTTCTGCACACTAATGTTATAACGTGTGGTTATTTGAGTTACTGTCTCCTTCCTGTCAGCTTGAACCAGTCTGGCCATTCTCCTCTGACCTCTCCCATTAACAAGGCACTTTTGCCCACAGAATTGCCCCTCACTGGATGTTTTTCAAACCATTCTTTGTAAACTCTAGAAACTGTTGTGAGTGTATCTCGCATGAGATGAGCAGTTTCTGAGATACTCAAACCACCCCATCTGGCACCAACAATCATTCCACAGTCGAAGTAACTTAGATCACATTTCTTCCCCATACTAATATTTGGTCTGAACAACAAGTGAACCTCTTGACCATGTCTGTATGCTTTTATGCACTGAGTTGCTGCCACATGATTGGTATTTGCAATAATGAGTAGGTGTACCTAACAAAGTGGCCACTGAGAATATATTCATTTACTATATACTGACATAACGTTGGGAGCTTTCTAACTGGTTGCATCACCACCTGGTATGGAGGGGCCACTGCACAGGATCGGGAAGAAAGCATCAGAAAGTTGTAAACTCAGCCAGTTCCATCACGAGCACTAGCCTTCCCTCCCCCACCCCATCAGGGACACCTTCAAGAGGCAATGTCTCAAAAAGGCATTATCCATCAGTAAGGACCCCCCCTCATCACTCAGGACATGTCCTCTTCTCATTGCTACCTTCAGCGAGGAGGTACTGGAGCCCAAAGACTCAAACTCAACATTTTAAGGAACAGCTTCTTCCCCTCCACCATCGGACTTCTGAATGGACATCGAACCCATAAACAGTACATCACTATTTTGCCCTCTTTTTGAACTACTTGTTCATAATTTGTGAGTCCTGATAGAAAGTCTCAGCCCCAAACATCGACTGTTTACTCTTTTCCATAGATGCTGCCTGGCCTGCCGAGTTCCTCCAGCATTTTGTGTGCGTTGCTCTGGATTTCCCGCATCTGCAGACCCTCTAGTGTTTATAATTTATATAATTCTTTTCGTAGCCATAGTAAATCTTTAAGTATTGCTCTGTACTGCTGCTGCAAAATGCTAATTTCACGACATACGCCAGCGATTTTAAACTTGAGTCTGATTCTGAATCTGATTCTGTTCGAGGGGATAGTTTAGTTGAATCATTTCTATTTACACTGCAGAAGAATTAGGACTGCAGTGACAGTCCCTTCCCCCCATGCACAAAGGAAATGAGCTGGCTTTTATTGCTGTTGTTGTGTGTACTGACCCGAACCCTCATCCCCATCACAGCCCAGGTTCCCCGTGGATGAGTCAGGATAAATACCGCAGCCAAGTGAAACAAGGCAAGCCATCTATTACCTGAGACGAGGGATGCTGCTCTGCGCAGAGGGGTTAAACTGTGTGTCAGTGAAAAAACCGGCAGACGAACCAGCTTTCTCTTTATTCACACCTCTCATTCACAGCTTTCACTTATTCATTCACTGTCTTTTCCCCTCTCTCACCCATTCTCTCTTCTTCATTCAGAGTCTCCTTTCTTTCATCCTCTCCTTTCTCCTTCATTCATCCACTCTGACGTTTTTTCCTTATTCACATTTCCTATCTTCTCCTCACTGCCCTCGCATTTAATGTCTTTCTTCTCTTTCTTGTACCTCCTGTCTGTCTTTCTGCTTTCATTCATACTCTGTACCCTGCTCTCTTTTGCATTTTCTCTCTACCCTCACTCAGTCACACTCTATCTCTCTCCCTCATTCAGTTATTCCCTCCCCCCACCCCTCCATCTCAATCACCGTCACTGTTTCTTTCCTTGTCCTCTCATTCATGTTGTCATGGATGAGCCATAGAAAACTACAGCACAGAAACAGGCCCTTCAGCCCATCTAGTCTGTGCTGAACCATTTAAACTGCTGATTCACAACAACCTGCTCTCCATACCCCTACCATCCATGCACCTATCCAAATTTCTCTTAAACTTTGAAATCGAGTTCACATGCACCACCTGTGTGTCTCTCTCTTCTCTCTCCACCTCATTCATATTTCTTATTTTTCTTTGCACTCTCACTTATTCTGCTGCACTCTTTTTCTCTTGCCTCTTTCTCATACACATGCTCTTTTATCCATTTCTCTGTCTCCCCTTTTCTCTTTCACATATTGTATCCTTTCTCTCCTCTCTATCTCATTCCTGTTTCTCTCCCTCCTTTCCCTTATTCACACACTCTCTCCCTCATTCATATTCTCTGTCTCTTCATCTCTTTCACACTCGCTCTTTCTCACTCCCCTCCCCCTCCCTCGTGCACATTCTCCATCCCTCTCTCTCCCCCAGTCACATTCCCTAATCCTCTCTCCTCCCTCTAATTCCCTTCCCCTTCTCCCTCCTTACGCGCGCTGGATCCAGCCTATCCTTTGCGCTCACTCCCTCGTGGTCCCTTAGTGTCAGTGTGATGGCTAGCGACTACCTAGCCTGCCGTCTTGGCCCTTTTTGCAAACAGACAACTAGGTTACAGGCGGTGGAAAATGAGGCTCCACTGACGTACTACTCTGACGATGTTGTTTACAAATATCTCTAGTATCCAAGACTTTTAGAAAGAAATAGAAAACTATACAAATAATACATTTACTAAAACTGAGTGTAATAAAACTTAAAATATTTTAATATTGGCTTAAATACTGTAAAATAAACTTATTTATTGTTTATCATTATCACATGGACCAAGATATAGTGAAAGGCTTGTCTTGCATACTGTTCATAGAGATCAGATCATTGAGGTAGAACAAGGTAAAACAGTATCAATGCAGAATAGAGTGTAACAGCTACAGAGAAAGTGCAGTGCAGGTAAACAATAAAGTGGAAGATCACAATGAGTTAGATTGGGAGGCCAAGAGTCTATTTTATCGTAGTAGGGATCCATTTAATAGCCTTATAACATTGGGGCAGAAATTGCCCTTGAGCCTGGTGGTACGAGTTTCCAGGCTTTTGTATCTTCTTTCTGATGGGAGAGGGGAGAAGGTGTGGGTGAGGTCTTTGATTATGCCGGCTGCATTACTGAGGCAGCGAGAAGTATAGACAGAGTCCATGGAGGGGCGGCTGGTTTTCAAGATGTGTTGAACTGCGGCCACAACTCTCTGCAGTGTCTTGAGGTCATGTGCAGAGCAGTCGCTGTACCGAGCTGATATGCATCCCGATAGAACGCCTTCGACGATGCAATGAGTACTCCGACCCTTCATTATTTGAGATACAGCCACTACAGTGGTATCACCTGCAAACTTGTAGATGGAGTCAGAGCAGAATCTGGCCACACAGTCAAGAGTGAACATTCTCTCTTCTCCTCTGTCTCACTCATCCACACATTCTCTCTCTCTCTCTCATTCATCTATTGTGTGGCTCCTCCCTTTCTGTCCCTCATCCACATATTCATTTTCTTTTACATTCACTCTCTTCATCTCTCTCTCTCTCTTAGTTAAGCATTTAATTATTTCTGCAATCATTGTTTCTGATTTCAGAATTCTCTCTCTCACTGCCTATGTCACTCTCTGCTTCCTTGCTTCACTCTCTCTTGCTTTCTCTCTTGTCTCTTTCTCTCTCCTGTCTATCTCTCTCTCTCTCTTTCCCTCCCTTCTCTACCCCCCTCTCCTCCTTTCCCCCTCTCTCTGTTCTCTCTCTCTATCACACTCTTCTCCTTTCAGTCTTCTCTCTCTGTCTCCCTCTCTTTTTCTTCTCCCTATTCACCCTCTCTCACTCTTTCCCCCCTCTCTCTTCTCTCTCTCTCTCCCCGTTCCCAGTATCTGCCTCCCTGTGTCTACGTGTCTCTCCGTTGCCCTTCATCTTTCTCTCTGTAATTATTTTGTATCACATTCCCTTATTTGACAACCCTTTGTTACTCATTTTTTAGTCTGTCTCTTTGTACTTTACATTTTATTTTCTCTTTCCCTTTCCACTGTTTCACTCTGCACTTCCCATTCATCTTTTCACCGTTTCTCTTCGCCTTTTTTCTGTTCGTTCACATGACTTTCTCATTTTCCGCTGACGTGAATTTTTGATATAATTAAGTGGAACAAAAGTATTTCTCTATTCTTGACCTCCACGTACGTTTTCTCCTTCCAACATAAGTAGACACATGCATCAGCAAAATGCACACACACAGTATGTTGCAAAAGTCCTAGGCATGTATATATAGTTAGGATGTGTAGTAATTTTATGTATTGCAGTGTACTGCTGCCATAAAAAAAAGCAAATTTCATGAATATTTGAGTGATTACCTGATTCTATTATGAGTTTCTATTGTGGACTGAGAGTGGGAAGGGGGCAGGGAGAGGCTGGGTTGGTAGGGAAAAGGAAAAGGGAGAGGGGAAGGAGCAGGAAGCAGCAGAGAGATGTTCTGTAATGATCAGTAAGCCAATTATCTGGAATGAAATGACCTTGCCTGGTGTCTCAGGGCTGGGTGTGTCTGTACCTGTGACATCCTGACCCTGATCCTGACACTCCCCTGCCCGCTGTGCCTAAGACTTTTGGACGGGAATATAAAAAGTATACAGCCACATATACACACAAACACAGATGCATGTACACACACAGACTCGTGAAAACATATAGACACACAGACAGACTACATGTATACACAGACAAATACAACAAAGAGAATACACACACAAAGACCAGATACATGTACATTGAGACATTAGACAATGAGGTAGGACATAGAAGAATACAGCACAGTACAGAACATTCTGTCTAGATGTTGTACTGACCTTTTAACCTACTCCAAAACCAAATGAACTCACCTTTCTTTGTGTAAAAAGCCTACTTCTGACATCCCCCCATAGTTACCTCCAATCACATTGAAATTATGCCTTCTCATGTTAACCAAGGTCACCCTGAGAGAAAAGCACTGGTTGTCTAATCTATGCCCCGCATTATCTTATACACCTCTATCAAGCAACCTCCCATCCTCCTTCACTCCAAAGAGAAAATTCCTGGCTCGCTCAACCTTTCCTCATAAGATATGCTCTCTAATCCAGGCAGCATCCTGGTAGATCTCCTCTACACTGTCTCTAAAGCTTCTGTTGTGTTTTTAATATTTCAGTAATATTTCAGTAATATTGTAAATTGTTTGATTAAGCATCCTTGTTGATTTGAATAATTCATTATGTTATACGTAGAACTATGTGAATGGCATACGCCATCATGCCACCACATCATAAGTGCGTGCCTTGCTTAAAGTAAAAATGAAGTTAGTCATGTTATTCATGGTTGTGTGTTTTTATTTCAATTAGTTTTATGGTTTGTAGTTACGTAACAGTGGTGACAAGGAAGCTTTAAATGAACCCAAGATGACTACCAACCTGTTGAAGCATAGTGAGATGTTTGAGTTAAAAAAAAGTGCAACAAGACTTTTGAGTTAAAAAAAATCACAGCACATGTTCTTCAGACAGGATGAGACGTTTGAGTTAAAAAAGACAAAAATTGGACAAATCCATGGGTTCATAAACAATGAGTACTGGGTGAGAATAATCATAAATTTAAAAAAAGCTGAAATGACTGGCTACATTGGAAAGATGGACATGTTCGATTGCATATGAGACAACTGGATATTGTATACTGAGCATTTTGAACAATATTTTAAAGCAAATGAAATGGGGGGGGGGGAAGCCCAGAGGATGGGCAAGAGGTCCCACTTTCAAATCTCTTACTAGCTCTTCTTTCAGTTAGTCCTGATGAAGAGTCTCAGCCCGAAATGTCGACTGTACCTCATCCTAGAGATGCTGCCTGGCCTACTGTGTTCACCAGCAACTTTTATGTGTGTTGCCTGAAATTCCAGCATCTGCAGATTTCCTTGTGTTTGCATTTTTAAATGAGAAATTAGTGCCAGTTTTTCTGAGTGCATTGGGTTTATAGGCATACAGAGTGTTTAGAAGTTTAACTGCTTCAACCAAACCATCCACAATGAGCTTTGCTGACAGCATGAAAGTAATGCAGGAACATTTAAAAATGTTTCTTGTTGATTTTTGATTGCAGAACACTTTAGGTTTCATAAACAGAATTAAAAGGAAAAGGAGTCCACTTCAGTGTACCTGGCTGAATTGAAGAAGTTGTCTGAGCAATGAGAATTCAGTTTCAGGCTCAGAGATGCACTGGGAGATCATTTAGTTTGTGGAAACTTACAAGAAAACTTTCAAAAATAGCTTCTAACTGAATCGCAACTTACATTTAAAAAAGCAGTGGAAATAGCTGTGTCAATTGAAACACTAGACAGAAATGCAACTGAGTTGCAGTGAAGAATGAAAGTGAGCATGAACAAATTACAACAGAAACCAGTATTGAGTTGCTGCCATGTGATTGGCTGATTAGATATCTGAATTAACGAGCAGGTGTGTAGGTGTACCTAATAAAGTGGCCACTGTGTGTACTTTAGTAAGACTTCACTATGAGTCACCAGTATTTAGCAACATCTGGTCTTAAAGGTCACTTAAGTTCATACATCGTTCACAAATCAATGCAAAGTGAAACAAATCTTTCAGACCTTGGCAAATGTTTAAAGTCCTCCAGGGCACAGTCATTCCTTTAGTTTAAAACCAAAACTATAGGAATTTATTCTGTCAAACTCTCACAAAAAAATTACTTAAAAATTAGTTGGCAGTGAAGAAACTTCATTCTTATTGATTCATAAAAACAAGCCCCAAGGTTCCTTTATTGAGCACTGGTTACATGGCAAGCACCCAATTAGCCTTGTGTCATCATATGAGCAAAGAGAGCCAGTCATCATCTCCCACTGGGGCTTTGCAACATCTAACATGGCCGCCGATACAAGTCACCAGAGTGGGCTTGGGTGTGGCTCTCACTCCTAAAGTTCAGAGTTCAAAATAAATTCAATATCAAAGTAGGTACCATATACTTCCTTGAAGTTAATTTTCTTGCCGGTGTTTACATGGAAAAAGGAATTGGAATAGGATTTACAAAAAACTGTACGTAAGCAAAGACTAACAATCAACCAGTGTATAAAAGAAGATCCAGTTTCCTCCCACGGTCCAAAGATGTACTGGCTGGTAGGTTACTTGCTCATTGTCAATTGTCCCGTGATTAGGCTAGGATTACATCGGAGGCTGTTGGGCAGCACTGCTTGAAGGGCCAGAAGGGCCTATCCTTCACTCTACTCAATCAATAAATCGATAAATAACAACAGCAGGGTCTGAATGGGTGCAGAATCAATGGGCCAAATGGCTTAATTCTGCTCCTATATCTTATGGGTGCTGATAGCTGGTAACACCTCTAAAATGGAACTGAATGAGGGCTGGGAGGCAGCCGAGGGATTTTGCTGAACCACCCTTCGTTGGTGGTCATGGGCACGATGGGCTGAAGTGCAAAGTTACTGGAGTCCTGTGACAGCCATCATATCAAGCAAGACGATATTGTTCACCTGCACTGCACTTGTCTGGCAGGTTTTACACTGTATTCTGCTTTGTTATTCTAGCTGAATGCTCTCTGTAATGACTTGATCTGTACGTACAGTGTGTGTAGCTGGGTGGAGATGCATCTCTACCAAAGGAGGTGAGGCGCTCCTTCCCTCCGCTCGCCTGCAGATCACCCTTGGGCAAGGTCAGATGAAGCCATGGGAGCAGCTGGTGGACGGTCGTAAGAGTGGATGGTGCATATCACAAGTCCTGGTGATGTGACCGCTGATGCCAGGCAGACAATCTCTGAAGAGTATTGTCACCCAGCTTGCCAAGAAGAAGGGAATGGCAAGCCACTTCTGCAGAAAAATTTGCCAAGGACAATCATGGTCATGGAAAGACCATGATCACCCATGTCATACGACACGGCGCATAATGATGATGTCATATGATGCGGTGCATAACGAATGAAGAAACAAATCAAGAACATGTCAACCTCTGATTTAAATGCACCCAGTGACTTGGCCTCCAGAGCTATTTGTGACAATGAATTCCACAGATTCAGCACCCTCTGGCTAAAAAAAATTCCTCCTCATCTCTGTTCTATAAAGGGACTTCCTTCTATTCTGAGGTTGCGCCCTCTGTTACTGGACTCTCTCACTATTGGAATCCTCATCCACTCTATCCAGGCCTTTCACTATTAGGTAGGTAGTGTTCTGTGACACTCTCCCTGGAGAGCTGCAGCAGAGGTTGGATAGAGTAAAGCACAGTTCCATCAAATACTCCACTGGCATTGAGTACACAGTTAGATATTGAGGAGCCTTGTCGAGTGCTCATAACTACCTGGCAATGAACAGGCATCAGTATTTCAAGGGCTGCATATTCCTCCTACCATCTTTGAGTCTGAAGGTAGTTTTTGGGCAGTGGAATTCCATTCTGGAGGTGACTGCAGCAGCTTGGGAAATCCCTGTGCCCTGGATCAGTTCGGGGGAGGATCAGCACGTTGACATCCATGGTCCTGGTGTGGCAGGTTGAGGAAGATGGACATAGTGAAGATAAGTGACTGCAGCACTGTGGGAAGAGCTTCTTCAGGGAGAGGAGGACATGACAGAAATAGAACATAAAACACAGAACAGTACAGCACAGTAGAAACCCTTTGGCAATGATGGTGTGCTGACCCTCTAACCACCTTCAAGATCAATCTAACCCTTCCCTTCTACATAACCTTCCATTTTCTATCTAAGAGTTTCTTAAATGTCCCAAATATATCTGTCTCTACCACCACCCCTGGCAATGTGTTCCACACACTGACAACTTTCTGTGCAAAACAAAACTACCTCAGACGTCCTCTATACTTTCCTCCAATCACCTTAAGGTTATACCCCCTCGCCATGGGATAAAGGTGTCGGCTGTCCACTCTACCAATGCCTCGTCATCTTACTCACCTCCACAAGTGACATCCTCCTTTGCAGTGATCATAATATGATAGAATCCACCCTGCAGTTTGAGAAGGAGAAGTTTAAAATTGGACAGAGGCATGAGAGAGGAGCTGGCCATAGTTCATTGGAAGGGGACACTAGCAGGGATGATGGCAGAACAGCAATGGCTGGTGCTTCTAGGAGGAGTTTGGAAGTCACTGGATAGATACATCCCAAAACTGAAGAAGTATTCTAAATTGAGGATGAGGGAACCATGGCTGACAAAAGAAGACAAAGAGAGCATATAAGCTAATAACAGAGTAAAAATAAGTGGGAGGGTAGAGAATTGGGAAGCTTTTAAAAACCGACAGAAGGCAAAGAAAAAGCCATAAAGATGGAAAATATGAAATATGAAGGCAAGCTAGCTAATAATATAAAATAGGACACAAAAAAGTTTTTTCAGCTATATAAAGAGTAAAAGAGAGACGAGAGTGGACATTGAACTGCTGGAAAATGATGGTGGAGAGGTAGTGGGGGGGGGGAGAAAGAAATGGCAGATGAACTGGATAAGTATTTTGCATCTGTCTTCACTGTAGAATACACTAGCAGTATCCCAGAGATGCAAGGGTGTCGGGGGCCGTGACCATCATTGCTATTGCCATGGAGAAGGCGCTTGGGAAGCTGAGAAGTCTGAAGGTAGGTAAGTCACCTGGACCAGATGGACTACACTCCAGGGTTCTGAAAGAGGTGGCTGAAGGGATTGTGGAGGTATTAGTAAGGATCTTTCGAGAACCACTAGGTTCTGGAATGGTTCCCGAGGACTGGAAAATGCAAATGTCACTCTGTTGTTTGCTCAGTGGAAGACGGGCTGGAGTGTGTTTGTCCACAGACTACCGTGGGCTTGCTCTTGCCGGCAACGTTCATGGAGTCAGGAACCTGGGCTGTATTACACTTTTTGCGTGTGACTGTAGGCTTACTGCTATCTTATTCAACATGTGCTATGTGTGCCTTGTGCTGTTGGTACTGTGTTTTGCACCTTGGTCCCGGAGTAATGCTGTTATATCATGGGAACTCATGTATGGTTGAACGGCAATTAAACTTGAACTTGATGACCCTATCCCCATCTGAGGAGCCTGTTGTATAATTGGTCAATGGAATACCCCATAGTAAATTATCTAAGTCTTTGCCCCATTGGGTTATTTCCTGAGATGAATCAGGAACTCCAGGATTAGGAGGAGATGGCAGACGAGAGGTGGAATGATCTTGGCTTTGCTTCAAGCCAAGCAGAAAGGCCAAAAGTGTTGAAGTAAGTACGGTCAGGTGAGGATTATGCAATTCACAATGGCCTATCTAAAAGTGTACTGCTGCTCCTCAGTCCGCACTATGACTAATTCATGAAGAAGTTATTGGACTGAAGCATTGAATTAAATATAACGTTTGTGTACTGTGAATTGAGGCCTGTCGATGATCATACTTCCAATCAATGCGTCACATGACAACACTTCAGGGAAAGCTTTCTATCTCTCTTTTTTTCTCTCTCTCATTCCTTGCTTTCCCCATCCCTTTGCATTTTCTCTCTACCTTTCCCTTATCATCTTCTCTCTCTCATGCATTCTCACCATCTCCCTCTTTCTCATTCCCACTCGCTCCATTCACTTCCTCTCTTCCCTTTCTCTTTCATTCTCCCTAATCCTCTCTCTTCAGTTTGGTCAAATCTTTCATTTTATCTTTCTCCATGCTCTGTCACTCTCTTTCATTCCTTTGTATCCCATTCCGCTTGCATTTTCTCCGTATCTTCCCTTTACTCTCCAGCTCCCTCCATTTATCTTTCCCTCTCTCTATCATTCTCACTCACTCCATTCACCCTCTTCCCCACCCATTTGATTCTCTGTTACACTCTTTTTTCTTCTGTCTCTCATTCCTTTCTCTTCAGTTTGGTCAAATTTCTCATTCTATCTCTCTCTCTCATTCCTTTGTACCCAATGTAGATCCCTTTGCATTTTCCATCTTTCCTTTACCCTATCATCCTCTCTCTCATGCATTCTTCCCATCACCTTTCATTTATCTCTCCGTCTCTCTCTTTTTCTCATTCCACTCACTCCTTTCATTCCCCCCCCCACTTTCTACATCCTTTCTCATTCATTTTTTTGTCTCTTTTCCTCTCTCTTCAATTTGGTCAAATCTCTCATTTCTCCATGCCCCCCCTCCTCTCTCTCTCTCCCTCTATCTCTATATCTCGCTACATATGTATATCTCCTTTCTCCTTTTCACATTAATGTCTTTTATCTCCCTCTTCCTTGATTACTCTCACACTCCCTTTCTCCATTATCCTTTTACCACTTCTCTTTCCTACTCATCTCTTCACCTTTCTGAGGTGTTTTTTTTAATGATAGGAGCTTCTGGTAATGCCCTGTAAAATGAGAAGAAATAAAACCCACGAATAACTCTGCAAATGGCATCTCGGAGTAAAAGCATAAAGAAAAAAAAATCATAATTTCTCTTGATTATTTGAGTATGTTAAAAAATAGAAGGTCGTTTGAAAATTAAGAGTTGTCCAATTGTGATAATGCAGAGTTTGTTTGCTTTATGATTAGATGTAGAAAGGCAAGTGGCAAAATGATCAAAATGTTAGCTGTCCAATGGTGGGAGTGTGGGGCAGGACAGCTTGGAGGGAGGAAGCTGTGTAAAGAAAAATCCAAGGTTGCGTCTGCCAGAACTGAGAAACTGAGGTGAGATCAGGCCCAAAGCTCTTCTCCCTTTAGATTCAACAATCAAGTCCAAGTTGCCAGCTTCTGATCGGTTCAAGGTCCAAGGCAGCTCCTTCCAGAGACCAGAGGATGTGATAAGCTATACCTGAAAATTGACCTTGCTGTTGGCCTCTCCCTCTCTTGCATAGTTTCCACACTTTGCTTCCTAAGGCTGTTCCATTGTGCAATAACTCTACAACCTCTGTCTCATCCAGATAAACTTATCAAGAGTGTCAGGAGGCAGAAGTGAGTGTAATTGCTATTCCTCAGGAGAAGGTGCTTAGGAAACTGAAAGGTCTGAAGGTAGATATGTCAATTGGACCAGGTGGACCAGGCTTTTAAAAGAGGTAGCTGAAGAGATGGTGGAGTCATTAGTAATGATCCTTCGAGAATCACTAGATTCTGGAACGGTTCTGGAGGACTGGAAAATTGCAAATGTCACTCTGCTCTTTAAGAAAGGAGGGAGGCAGAAGAAAGGAAATCTTAGGCCAGTTAGCCTGACTTTAAAGTTTGGGAAGATGTTGGAGTTCTGGAGCAAACTGAATGGGCCAAATGGCCTAACTCTGCTATGTCTTATGGCCTTCCTCTACCTGTTGCTTCTTTGGGTTTGCCTGAGCTTCCTTCCCTACACTGGCCAATTCTCTTCTGATGCAGTCAGACCCAAGACTCACACCCTCTCCCAAAGATCTCTGACATACCATTTCTTGTGTCCTACAGTGGTTGTTCATAGTCCTGTTTAGCAACTCCCGATCACTGTATAGTGCGGCCTCCATAAACTGGTGTCTGTCTCGCTGTGTCTCTCCCACTACCTCCTGCTACCAATCCCTTCTCTCTTACATCCCACGTTTCCTCGCCCTCCCCTCATTCTTTTTCTCTAACTCATATTCTCTCTCTTTTTCTCCATCCCTCTTTTGCTTTCTTTCCCATTGTTAAACTGTCAGCCATGATTACCTGACAGCGCAGATTTGATGGGCCAAATGGTCTAATTCTGCTCCGATATGTTATGATGCTGAGATACATCGTAGGACGCGCCGGGACACATCGGCTGTGATGCAGCCTGGGGTCGTCGGGTATTCCCGGTCTTTCAACATCAGACACCCTCACCCAGGTGACCCAGCCAGGGTAGATCAGGCCACGGCTTGTGTCCCAGCAGCATTGGTCCATGGATCACACCTCCTGATCCAGAGCCATCTGGAGACTCGCTCAGCAGCCCAAACTGATGGCTTTTCTCTTTGCATCCCCCTGTATACCAAGAGAGAGTAGGTGCTGCAGAGTGGGCAGCCTGCAAAACGTCTACACCCCTCCTCTATGTGCTTGCTGCCCTGTCTCTGTACTGCTCGACCAGCTTCTTGTCCTACGGTCATTCTCCTTCCTTATTTTCATTCCCTCCCCATTCCCTCTCTCAATCTCTCGCGTTCTCTCCCCCATACGCTCTCTCGCTCTCTCTCATTCTCTCTTCCATTCCCTCTCTCACTCTCATTCTACCCCATTCCCTCTCTCGCTCTCTCATTCTCTCACCATTCCCTCTCTCACTCTCTCTCATTGTCTCTCTCATTCCCTCTCTCACTCTCTCTCATTCTCTCCCCATTCTCTCTCTCACTCTCTCTCACTCGCTGTCCCATTCCCTCTCTCAATCTCATTCTCTCCCCATTCCCTCTCTCACTCTCTCATTCTCTCCCCATTCCTTCTCTCACTCTCTCATTCTCTCCCCATTCCCACTCTAACTCTCTCTCATTCTCTCCCCGTTCCCTCTCTCACTCTCTCATTCTCTCTCCCATTCCCTCTCTCACTCTCTCTCATTCTCTCCCCATTCCCTCTCTCACATTCTCATTCTCTCCCCATTCCCTCTCTCACTCTCTCTCATTCTCTCTCCCATTCCCTCTCTCACTCTCTCATTGTCTCCCATTCCCTCTCTCACTTTCTCAGTCTCTCCCCATTCCTTCTCTCACTTTCACTCATTCCCTTCCCATTCCCTATCTCACTCTCTCATTCTCTCCCCATTCTCTCTCTCACTCTCTCTCATTCTCACCCCATTCCCTCTATCGATCTCTCATTCTCTCTCTCATTCCCTCTCACTCTCTCTCATTCTCTCCCCATTCTCTCTCACTCTCTCTCACTCTCTGTCCCATTCCCAATCTCACTCTCTCATTCTCTCCCCACTCCCTCTCTCACTCTCATTCTCTCCCCCATTCCCTCTCTCACTCTCTGTCATTCTCTCCGCATTCCCTCTCTCAGTCTCTCATTCTCTCCCCATTCCCACTCTAACTCACTCTCATTCTCTCCCCGTTCCCTCTCTCACTCTCTCATTCCCTCTCCCATTCCCTGTCTCACTCACTCTCATTATCTCGCCAATTCCCTCTCTCACTCTCTCATTCTCTCCCCATTCCTTCTCTCACTTTCTCTCATTCTCTTCCCATTCCCTCTCTCACTCTCTCATTCTCTCCCCATTCCCTCTCTCACTCTCTCTCATTCTCTCTCCCAATCCCTCTCTCACACTCTCTCATTCTCTCTCTCATTCCCTCTCTCACTCTCTCTCATTCTCTCTCCCATTCCCTCTCTCACTCTCATTCTCTCCCCATTTCCTCTCGCACTCTCTCATTCTCTCCCCATTCCCCTCTCACTCTCTCTCATTCTCTCCCCATTCCCTCTCTCACTCTCTCATTGTCTCCCATTCCCTCTCTCACTCTCTCATTCTCTCCCCATTCCTTATCTCACTTTCTCTCATTCTCTCCCCATTTCCTCTCTAACTCACTCTCATTCTCTCTCCCATTCCCTCTCTCACACTCTCTCATTCTCTCTCTCAATCCCTCTCTCAATCTCTCTCATTCTCTCTCCCATTCCCTCTCTCACACTCTCTCATTCTCTCTCTCATTCCCTCTCTCACTCTCTCTCATTCTCTCTCCCATTCCCTCTCTCACACTCTCTCATTCTCTCATTCCCTCTCTCACTCTCTCTCATTCTCTCCCCCATTCCCTCTCTCACTCTCTCTGACTATCTCTCTCATTCCCTCTCACACTCTCTCATTCTCTCCCCCATTCCCTCTCTCACTCTCTCTCCCATTCCCTCTCTCACTCTCTCATCTCTCTCCATTCCCTATCTCAATCTCATTCTCTCCCCATTCCCTCTCTCACTCTCTCATTCTCTCCCCATCCCCTCTCTCACTCTCTCTCATTCTCTCTCCCATTCCCTCTCTCACTCTCTCTCATTCTCTCTCCCATACCCTCCATCACTCTCTCATTCTCTCCCGATTCACTCTCTCACTCTCTCTCATTCTCTCCCCATTCCCTCACTCACTCTCATTCTCCCCACATTCCCTCTCTCACTCTCTCATTCTCTCCCCCATTCCCTCTCAATCTCTCATTCTCTCCCCATTCCCTCTCTCACTCTCTCATTCTCTCTCCCATTCCCTCTCTCACTCTCTCTCATTCTCTCCCCATTCCCTCACTCACTCTCTCATTCCCTCTCTCATTCCCTATCTCACTCTCTCTCATTCTCTCCCCCATTCCCTCTCTCACTCTCTCTCATTCTCTCTCCCATTCCCTATCACACTCTCTCATTCTCTCCCCATTCCCTCTCTCTCACTCTCTCATTCTCTCCACATTCCCTCTCTCAGTCTCACGCATTCTCTCTCATTCCCTCTCACTCTCTCTCATTCTCTCCCCATTCCCTCTCTCACTCTCTCTCCCATTCCCACTCTCACTCTCTCAATCTCTCCCCATTCCCTCTCTTGCTCTCTCTCATTCTCTTTCTCATTCCCTCTCACTCTCATTCATTCTCTCTCCATTCCCTCTCTCACTCTCATTATCTCCCCATTCCCTCTCTCACTCTCTCATTCTCTCTCCCATTCCCATTCTCACTCTCTCATTCTCTCCCCATTCCCTCTCTTGCTCTCTCTCATTCTCTCTCTCATTCCCTCTCTCACTGTCTTTCCCATTTCCTCTCTCACTCTTATTCTCTCCCCATTCCCTCTCTCACTCTCTCCTTCTCTCTCTCATTCTCTCTCTCACTCACTCTCATTCTCTCCCCCATTCCTTCTCTCACTCTCTCTCATTCTCTCTCCCATTCCCTCTCTCACTCTCTCATTGTCTCCCATTCCCTCTCTCACTCTGTCATTCTCTCTCCCATTCCCTCTCTCAGTCTCTCTCATTCTCTCTC